>NW_007253882.1:142998-158774 GCF_000164805.1 Carlito syrichta | reverse complement strand
GATGATATAATCATGTTGTTCTTGGTTTTACATCTGTTGATATATTTAATTACATTGTGGTCTTGCAAATGTTGAACCAGTCCTGCTTCTTGGAGATGAAGCCTCCGTGGTCATGGTGGATGATTTTTGAGATGTGTTTTTGGATCCGATTTGCTAGAATCTTGTTGAAGATTTTTACATCTATGTTCATAAGGGAAATTGGCTTGTAGTTCTCTTTTTTGTTGGATCTTTACCCAGTTTGGGTATCAGTGTGATGTTAGCTTCGTAAAATGATTTGGGGAGAATTCCATCTTTCTCAATTTCCTGGACTACTTTCAATAGGATTGGTATTAGCTTCTCCTTGTGTGTTTTGTAGAATTCTGCTGAAAAATCATCCTGTCCATGACCTTTTTTGTAGGTAGTTTCTTATGACAGAAGCAATTTCCTGCATTGTTTTCGTCTATTTAGTGTCTCAATGTCTTCTTGTTTCAACCTAGGGAGTTTGTGTGATATCAGAAAGTCCTCCATTTCATTTAGTTTATCAAGTTTGTTTCCATACAGGTGTGCATAGTAATCTCTGAAAATCTTTTGTATTTCTTCGGGATCCATTGTGATTTTATCTTTTGTATTTCTGATTGTGTTTATTTGGAGTTGTTCTCTCCTTTTCTTGGTCTTCTGACTAAGGGGTCCATCAATCTTGTTAATTCTTTCAAAGAATCAGCTTTTTGTTCTGTTGATGTTTTCTATAATATTTTGTCTTCTGTGTCCTCTATTTAGGCTCTTATTTTGGTGATTTGGAGTCTTCTGCTAAAGTTGGGGTTTTCATGGTCTTCTCTTTCCAGCTCCCTTAGGTGATTTGTTAGCCTCTCCACTTGTGGTCTTTCTGTATTCTTGATGTGTGCTTGTAGAGATATAAATACCCCTCTTAGAAATATTTTCATGGCATCCCAGAGGTTTTGGTAAGATGTGTCTTCATTTTCATTTGTTTCCAAGAATTTTTAATTTCTGCTTTGATTTCAGTGTTGACCCAGTAGTTGTTCAGCATCATGCTGTTTAGTGTCCATGTCCTTGTGGGTTTGGGGGAAATATTGTTGGCGTTGGTATTTATTTTTATTCCACAGTGGTCTGAGAATGTGCATGGCAAGATTTCAACCTTATGGAATTTGTTTATGCTTGATTTATGGCCAAGGATGTGATCCATCTTGGAGTATGTTACATGTGGTGATGAGTAGAATGTATATTCTGTGGTTGTTGGGTGGAATAATCTGTAGTCATCTATTAAGTCCATTTGGTGAAGTGTCAGGTTTAGGTTCTGAATCTCCTTGTTGATTTTTTTTGCCTTGATGATCTATCTAGGGCCTCAGTGGAGTATTCAGGCCCCCAGCTATAATAGTGTTAGAGTCAATATCTTTTTTTAGTTTATTTGGTAGTTTCTTTATAAATGTTGGTGCTCCTGTGTTGGGTGTGTATATGTTTAGAATGGATATTTCTTGTTGATTAGTTCAAACATTTTATCATTATATTGTGTCTTTTTTAATCTTTTCAATTTTTTGATAGCTTAAACGTTGTTTGGTCTGATATTAAGAACACAACTTCTGCCTTTTTTTGTGATCCATTTGCCTGGAAACTCGTTTTCCATCCTTTAACTTTGAGTCTGTGTGCATCCCTTGTGGTGAGATGAGTCTCCTGGATCCAATTTGCCAATTTGTGTCTTTTCAGTGGTGCATTTAGTCCATTCACATTCAGGCTGATTCTTGAAGTGTGATTGTTTCTCCCTGCCTTGAGATTCTTATAAAGTTTTTTCTTTGTTTGCTTATTTTATTTTGGCTTTTGGGTTGTTGTATGTGTGTGTTTTCAAGTTTCTTGTTGTGCTATATTCTCTGTTGATTTTGTACTCTGCTGTTCTCTTGGGAAATGTGTGATTATTCTCTTTTTTCTTTCTTCTGTACTTAATACCTTTTTAAGTGTCTCCTGTAAGCTGGTCTGGAAGCTGCCTAATCTCTTAGGAATTGGATGTCTGGGAAGGATTTTAATTCTCCATCACTGATGACGTTGAGCTTGGGTAGATAGGAAATTCTTGGTTGAAACTATTTTTCCTTGAGGACTTTGAATATAGCGCTCCGGTCCCTTCTTGCTTGTAGTATTTCTGCCGATAGATCTGCTGCTATTTGAATTGGTTTTCCCTGGTAGGCAGTTTGACCTTTCTCTCTTGCTGCCTTTAGGATTTTTTCTTTTGTGCCTATTTTGTGTAGACGAATCACTATGTGTCTAGGGGTTGGTCTTCTCATTTGATGTCTTGTGGGGTTCTCTGTATCTCTTGTGCTTGGCTAGTCACATCTCTGGTGAGATGGGGAAAGGTTTTTTGGATTACCTCCTGGAATACTTGCTCCAAGTTGTTCTCCATTTCCCTTTCTTCTTCTGGGATATCAATCAGGCATAGGTTCAATCTCTTGTTATAATCACACATCTCTTTTAGACTTTGTTCTTTCTTTCTGAGTCTTCTTTCTATCTTTTTTACAGATCTGGTTAATTCTGTGTTCTGGTCTTCAAGTTCTGAGATTCTTTCTTCAGATAGATTAATTCTGTTTTCTATGCTTGTCATCTTATTATTTATTTTCTGGATTAAAATTTTTATTGCCAAAATCTCTGTTACAATTTCTTTCAGTGTTACATCTTGCCTTTCTTGAATTGTATTTGCTCTTTCCATCCATTCTCTAATCCCTGTTGTATTCTTGGGCCACTTGGTGGTGACTTCCATTGTTTGGGCACTAAGGTCTGATTTTTCAGGAGTTTTGTCTTTGGTACACTTGAAATTGCCTGTGGTCTTCCTTTGATTTTTCCTCATGTGTGACAGATCTTTTGTTTTTCTCTTTAGTTCTGTTATTCAGTGTCAGTGGGAGAGGCTTTCCCTTCTGATGTTTGCTCAGGTCTTTATTCTTCCCTGATCTGGTTTCTGGATTTGTTCTATTTTGAAATAGGATGGTGGATGGGAAGCTTTGCTATCTCTTATATCTTTTGAAATTAGAATAAAATAGGGAATGGGGCACTAGGAATCAGAAACTACTTGCAAATCACAACATTCACTTATTGTGGTATGTGTTCCCTGAGACCCACTCCCCACCACCTCTCTATATGAAAATGCAAATTGAAACTAGTGCAAAAGCAATTGAACACATACACACACACCCCAAAAAACTGGAATAACAGCAAAGCAAAACAAAACAAACAACAACAACAACAACAAAAGAAAACCAAGAAAACTAAATGCACACACACATGCCTAGCATAAAGTGAAAAGAGAAGAAAAACAGAAAGACCAGAGGAAAATAATTTAAATTTTAAAAAGGGGGGATTCAGGTCGAACCCTCACACATATATTGACATACACCTTGAACTATAAAAAATGGATATTTAAAAAAACCCCAGAAGAACAAAAGAGCAAAAACAAACAACAACAACAAAATCAAAAGATGAACACTCAGTCATTCACATACACCCATAAACAGAAAACAACAAATAAAAGAAAGAAACAGAAAAGAAAAAAAAATTGGAGAGGGATGCAGATCAATCCTCACATACACATTCATGCACAGAGTAAAAATATTTTTAAAATAGTTGAACTAACAAACAACGGACCAAAAAAATTTTTTAAATTTAAAAATAATTGAAAATTAAAACAAAAACAAAAACAAATTGCCATCTTGTTGCAGGCTCTGTAATTGTTCCTCTTATCAGGTCTCTCCTGCAGAGCCACCTTGTTCACTCTCTCCTCAGGGAATGAAGCAAGGAAGGAGGAGGGGCAGTAGAGGTTGGTGGGGCTGCCATTCTCCTCTCCCACTCTTGTATGGTCAGGGAGATCTCCTTCCATAGGGTGGTATAGGATTGTCTCTTCCCCAGGTATGTACTCTCACCAGGGGTGCCTCAGCCAGGCCTATCCTGGAATGAATTTCTCCTATTGCAACTGACGTCCAGGCTCTGCCTGGGTTTGCCCCTCTCAGTCGTGGCCCAGCTGTGTGGGTCTGATGTTCAGAGGATTGCTGGGGAGGAGGGGGTTTGGGTCAGTTCTGGACTCACCACTGATCTCTTTGGAGTTCTTCCTCATTCTTTTTTTGGCCACTCTCTGTATCCCACAACTGGGTCAGAGTAGGGGATTTGGTGCCTGGAACTCAGCATTCCTCAGGTCTCTCTGAAGTTTATGCTCTCAGGATATTCCCTCTGTGCCATGATCAATCCCTGAGTAGCTGATCCGCAAGCCACAGAGATCGGATCTGTGGCTCTGTGGTGAGCATGTTGGAGCTCTTTCCTGCCCCACCTTCAAGAGGGTGGTGGGGTGCCTCTCTTGTCCTCTTTCATCGTAACAAGCCTTTGGATTCCCTCCACAGCCCCTGTCAGAGTCCTGCCAGGTGCTGAAGTGGTGAGGCAAAGCCAGAAGCTAGCAGGCTCTCTCCTGCTCCAATGGTGAGGGAGAGCCTAGAGCGATAGTTTCTCCCTGCTGCTTTTTCAAAGGAAAATTTTTGTCCATCAAAAAAAAAAAAAAAAAAACAGGCCAGGCTCAGTGGCTCAGTCTGTAATCTCAGCACTTTGAGAGTCCAAGGTGAGTGGATTGCCTGAGAATGTGGGTTCGAAACCCACCCAGGCAACTTGGTGAGACCTTGTCTCTACAATTAATCAAAAATTAACCAGGCACCCTAGTGTGCCTGTAGTTCTGGCTACTTGGAAAGCTGAGGCAGAAGGATTGCCAGAGCCCAGCAGGTCAAGGCTGTGGTAACTGGGAGTGTGCCACTGCACTCCAGTCTGGGTGACAGAGTGACTCCAACTCAAAAAAAAAAAAAAAAACAATAACACTACACTTCTGCAACCTGGGAAGTACCAGGGCTGAAGTAGAGAAGCTGTAGCACCAGCTGTTGCACCAGGGGCCTGACCACCCTCTCACAAGCCCCACTTAGACAGTCTTTCCCAGCATTTTCTTCCCAGGGAGAGCTTGTTGATTTAAAAAAAAAAAGAAAGAAAAAAGAAAGTGGTGGTCAGCTTCTGTGTCCTGGGAATCACTAGGGTCCAAGACCAACCGCTGTGGCACCAGCCGCTGCACCAGTTGAGCCCTGGCCGCTAGCTCCCTATCCCTTACTCAGTCAGCCACTCACACACCAACTCACTCATCAGCACTTGCACAAAATTTTCCATACACTCACTCCCTCATATGGGGACTCAGTCTGACTGGCTCAGCCACCATCTTCCAAACCCTCCGGAAATTTTCTTACTTAGGCCTTAAATGAGAATAATGTAGTTCTAGATTTGTGTGTGTGTGTGAAAATACTTTCATTTGATTTATTCTGCCCTCATTTAAAAAATTCAGAAGAACTTTATTAATTCATTGAATTATTTATTTATTTATTTTTTAGTCCTCCCCATAGGTCTTTTGGTATTCTTCTGTGTTGCTATGGAGAATCTAGACGAGGATATTTGGTATTATTCCCTTTAGATGAATTGTCTTTTTTGCATGAGTTGTTGGAGAAAAGTAACGACTTTGAATTATAAGAGAATATAAGACTACAATTATGTATTATCTATATGGTATTCATTTTTTAAAAATTTTACTTTAAAGATGTGGGGTACAATTCAGGGTTAGGTGTACAAATGTTCATTATGCGGGTACCCTTGCTGATGAGGTATGCCCCTCTGTCCCCTGGCAGTCTCCCTCAACTGCCAATCCCATCCCCCCTCCCCTGGCAGTTTTCCACTATTGCCAATCCCTTTCTTATAATATTATGATAATTGCTCAAGGTTCGCTGGTGAGTGAGAACATAAGGTACTCTGTTCTTTGTTTCTGTGATAGATCATTGAGTATGATAGACTCTAAATTGCTGCCACTTATCTTTTACCTTTTCTCATTTTATATTATATTGATGGTTTTTTAATATTTGTATATATTCTCTCAGTTCACATACCCTGGCAGCATAAATGGAATTGATGATTTCATTGTCAGGTATCCAAACAAAGTTTCTATTTCTGATATGCACGTCTATGCTAAGTGTGGTAGAAGTTCCACGATCGGTTAGGTTGATGGGACAAGGGCAGATAACTAGAGAACTAACGGCCCTGTTAGTGCCCAGGAAAAAGCAGCATTAGAGAAGTTTTGTTTTTCATATATCTGAACAAGTCTCCAGTATCAGTACTGGAATCAGTTTATGATTCTTCTTTTACTTAGGCTACAAACGTATTTTCAAGCCTGTGTTTTCTTTTGGCCAATTCTTTGACTAATTTCATCTTTTTAAAAAAATATTAACTTTGGCTCTGGGAACCTATGTAGACACTCAATATATATGTTTTATTTTGTTGCAGAATCAATGACTTCTTATCAGTAAACCCTAACTGAGATACCTTTAATCTTATTTTCTACTCATCAGCCTGTCTAGTCCCTTTGGATTACACCCAGAGGCCCAATTTTATTCAATATTTTGTGTATTGGAGTCAGCTAAGTGGAATACAGTACTTAGTGTATACTAGAAACAATAACTACATTTACTGATAGGGGCCAAAATAATAATTAATTTGTTGCTTTTTTAGGTACTGGCAGGAAAAACACTCCAACAAACCTGAGTTGCTGAGGTAGTAAACACAGAAAATATTATACAAAGTCTTTGTAAAGTTTAACATCGCTACAGTTATGCAAGCACATATTTATCCTAACAAGATTAGTAATGCCAGCTGCCTGCATTCAAAGAGGCAATTTAACTTCAATTTCAATAGTATATGAAAGACTGAGTAAAATGACAATAATTGTTCAATTGAAATATGTATCACAATTACAAATGAAGTAATAAAAGCACATGTTACCTGCTGTGATTTTTATAAATTAACAAAATGGAATATTTGAGTTTTTATTACAGAGAGTTACTTGCAAAAAAATTAAAATAATATTTTATTATAATATAAAGTTTTCACATATGTTTTTACACTAATGTTTTACACTCTTTTATGTTATCTTCTCTTGTTGTTAAATTTCAATTGATTAAAAATTCATGGTCCTTTACTTAAGTGGTGACCATAGTGGATAGTGGATTGACTCACTTCCTCTCCTCTTTTTATCTAACATTGCTGTGCTACAAAGATAGGGAAGTTAAGAGCTACATTTTCCCAAACCATCTGAAGCTTTCGTTCTGTTTGTAGTTTGGGCTCTGCCCATTGGATGCACTTGAGTAACCTTTGGAAGGTGGAAAGGAGTCTAGGTCACGCTTCTAAGGTTGTTTTTTTTTTTTTGGTGATAAACAACTGGTAGAATTTTCTAACATCTGTCGAGTGCCCTGCTGGAATGGTTTCCTTGATATGGGATGCTTCCTTATCATAACAACTTCCTCATCTTGGCTAGTTTCCAGATCGCAGTGGAGGTTCTGGTTCGGTGGGTTGTTCTGTGAAATGAAATTTAGGGTCTGTGTTTTCAGCCTTCAAGATGATTGAGAACATTGTTAAAGATTTCATAATGCATTTTTGTGTTTATACTAGAAAAATAGAGTATGTCGTCTGCGTTTGAACTGATATAATTAATAATATATTTTAAATTTTATTTACTTATTTTAATGTTATTATTTTCCCAGAAAATGTATTCATATAGTAAATCCTATACATTTGTCTAACTCTTTCATATAATATTATCTTGTTGGAAAATTCCAATAGATTAAAAAAATTCATGTTTCTTTACGTAGGTGGTGACCATAGTGGATAGTGGTTAGGCCTGATGTAGTTATTTGTAGTTATTTGACACCTAGTCATGCTTGTCACTTATCTACAACTTCTGCTTCATATGTGATTGCAATATAGCCTCCTTTTTCCTCATTCCTCATCACCAAAACTCAATACACCCCACAACTGATGACCACCGTAAAACCAAATGTTCAACATCAGAGTTATGTAAGCAAACTGCCCCCTTCACATGTGTTTTCTTTAAACTAGGTAATTCACACGCCCTGGGGGGAAGCCTAAATGTTAACGCCCAGGGACTTTAACACTGCACTCCAGCCTGGGCAACAGAGTGAGACTCCGTTTCAAATAATAATAATAATAATAATGGTGTGGTCCCACAGGTCTTTTCTCTTGCTTCTCATTACTGGTTGGGCTTCTTACACATACAGACCTACTGTGAGCCAGCTTCCTGTTGGCACCCCTAACCTCTCTGGAACCTGTGAATAAAACATTTCTTCAGTTTCACACATCTTGGCTTTACTTCCTCATTGTGTTTCACTTGACACACACACCTGAACCTAACCTTTCCAATCAGGGCTCTTTTAGAGAGTGGCTATCTTGGCAGACATAAACTAGATACAAGTCAGACTAGAGCCACAAGGTGTCTGCTGTATACACAAATTTCCTGTGAAAGGGATACTGGGTCACAGTCAGATACTTAGGAATTAGGTAATCCACCAAGATAAAAAAGTGTCCCATAAAAGGCAAACTGTAAACATCCATGCCCAAATCTTTTGGATTCCAGGTCAGAACAGGGTTGGAACTTATGGCCCCTCTCAAGAGACAGAGACCTCAAGACCTAATGAAAAATAAACCATAACAAATTAAATTAAAACTGTAAAATAAACCTAAAAAGGTAAAGTTGGTCCTGTTATTAAAGTTAGCAGTTCCTTGGCTCTACTACCCCTACTCCCAATCACGGCAGCTAGAAACAAGCATTTTTAAGTATTTCTGTATTTTGTTCCTTTGGTAATTGGTTCATATCTCTGGATGAGTATTTCAGCAATCATGATTTTCTCATGTCAGATATGTTCTGTTGATTTTCTCCCAGGCTAGATAAGTGCTTGGTTCTCCTAGTCTCCTTCCTTTCCCTTCTCCTCACAAGCACCCAATATAGTTGTATCACTGTTTTCACTCCTTTATCGTTTTAACTTCAAGTAGCATATTTATACATATTTCATCTTCTACCAAGTCTAGTCACACAATTTTGACTCCCATCTTTGTAAGATTATGATATTATCACCCTTAACCTTCCCCGATCACTCTCTCCTCTACCATACTTTCTTTCATCCTTTTTAGTTATAGGTATAATAGCTATAGTAAGTAGTGCATTTTCTTTCTCTTGAACATTTCTATTAAAATGCAAAGAGTTTTAAGCTTTCTTTAAACATAATGAGATTTGAGTGACAATCTTGTTTATCTTATCAGATTATTCATAATTTTATTATTTTTTTCTTAGGGTCGTTTAGTGTTTGCTCTAGCAAATCCAAAGTTCCATATTAATCTGTTTGCTTACTGAAGTTCATTGATTATGTTGATTTCTGTTTGCTGTTCTCTTAATCTTTGGTTTTGTATTTTGTAAAGTACCAGAAACTATACAGTTGTCTAAAATACATCTGGTTATTCTTCACAATTATATATATATAGTTTCTAAAACCTAGGTTGCATGGTTATCAATGTATTCACCTTATTTGATTAACAGTAGAATAACTTCAGGGAACAATACCCAGAGACTCCTGCTCTCTTTTCTAGTGAATGTCTGAAAGTTTACAAGCCATCATCTTATGTTTGTAGATTATTTTCCCTAAATATTTTACTGTGAACTTGTTTATATTAAAGCTCATTAGCCAATCCTATGCTAACTCAAAAATTTATTTTTATGTTTTCAATTTATGTCATTTACTTTTGAAATTTAAGTGGATCTCTTTTGGTGATTCCACCAGATTATTTATGATTATATACAAGATATTTCCCAGGCCATTTATGAGGCAGTTTAATATATGTATGAATTATTATGTTAATATTTGTATTGATATAATAAAAGAATATATATTCAGATAAAGACTTTCATTTCTTGTAACATTAACTTTCAGGCAGGCTAAAGCCTAAGTAGGTAGGGAAGGGGCAAGAAAATGAGAACAGGTGGATCCAGGGTCAGATGCCTCACAGCTCTAGGACTAGTCCTATAGGGAGTGACAGAAGTTCAGACAACAATGTTCCATGTGGCTGTCATATGGCAGCAGTTTCCTCCAGGGCGAGACAGGATATCAGTAGATTAACTGGTTCTGTAATTGTAATTGAAGATGGCATGAATGACTTGAAACTGACTAGGAAGAAGAAGATATGCATGGTTTTAGGAAGAGTGGTTGACAAGATATGGCCAGGTTATCAGGAAACAGAAAAGTGTTCTAACTTTGTAAGGAAGATAGATCACAATTGAGGAAAAAAGCATAATTCCAGCTGCGAATTCAGGAAGCCATGGCATAGGTTAGAAGAGAAGTCTGCAGCTCACTGGGCACAGAAGTATCTTGAGAGCTGATTCTGTCTATTTTTTTAAGTTGAGGTCTCATTCTGTCACCCAGGCTGGAGGGCAGTGGCATGATCACAGGTCATCACAGCCTCAACCTCCTGGGCTCAGGCTATCTTTTCACTTCAGTCTCTTGATTCGCTGGGACTACAGGTGTGCACCTGGCTAATTTAAAAAAAAAATTGTAGAAATGAGGCATCACTATGTTGCCCAGGCTGATCTTGAACTCCTGGACTCAACTGATTCCTCCATCTTGGCTTCCCAAATTGCTGAGATTACAGGAAGGGAGTGCCAAATCCAGCCAAGATTTCATTCTAACATAGTGTTTATCAAAATGTGAAGTGTTTATAACTATCTGCAGTCCTCATTAAAAATTCAGATCATTAGGCCTGGTTCAGATATTAGGCTTCAGACAGGATCCAGTAATTTGTATTAACCTCCCTGAGTGAGCCTTAGGAATCTTAAAATTTGGGAAACCCATCTTTATTTTTATTTTATTTTATCTTATTATTATTTTTGTTTGCTCTCATGGAGCACTTTCTTTTTTTAACTATTAATTTTTTTATTTTAAAGATGGGGGTACAATTAATTCAGAGTTAGGTATCCAAATGTTCTTTATAACATACCTTTGTTGATGATGTGTGCTACCCCTTCCCCAGACAGACTCCCATTACTGCCAATCCTGCTTCCCCGACCCCCACCCAGCAGTTTCCCTCTACTGACAATATTTTCTTACAGTATTACGATAATTGTTCAAGGTCCGCTTATGAGTGAGAACATGTGATACTAGTTCTTTGTTTCTGTGAAAGATCACTCAGTATTATAGACTCTAAGTCCATCCAGATTGCTGTGAAGTTCATGATTTTGTTCTTCTTTATGGCTATGTAATACTCCATCATGTATATGTACACTTTTAAAAAATCCAGTCCTCTTTTGATGGGCAGCACGGTTAGTTCCATGTTCTTGCTACTGTGAGTAATGCTGTAATAAACATATGTGTGCAGGTATCTTTTTTATAGAGTGATTTGAGTTCTTTCAGGTGTATTCCCAGATTGTGAGGTCGTATGGAAGGTCGATTTTTAGATCTTTTAGGCTCACCACACTGTTTTCCACAGAGGCTGTACTAGTTTACACTCTCACTAACAGTGTAGAAGTGTTCCCTTTTTGCCAAATCCTCTCCAGCATCTGTTGTTTTTTGAGTTATTAATGATAGCCATTCTGACTGGAGTTAGGTGGTATCTCAGTATAGCTTGAATTTGCATTTCTTTGATGACTAGTGAGGCTGAGCAGTTTTTCATGTATATGTTGGCTGCCTGTATGTCTTCTTTTGAGAAATGTCTATTCATATCTTTGGCCCACTTAGTAATGGGGCTGTTTGTCTTTTTCTTTTTGGCAAATTTGAGTTCCTTGTAGATCCTAGATGTTAGACCTTTGTCAGACATACAGTTGGCAAATATTTTTTCTCAGTCTGTGGACTGTCTCCCTGCTCTCTTGATGTTTTCTTTTGCTTTGCAGGAGCTTGTCAGTTTTATGAGGTCTCACTTGTCTATCTTATCTCTTATGGCATGGGCACTTGGGGTTTTGACCAGGAATTGGTTGCCAGTTCCAATTTCCATAAGATTGTCTACTGCATTTTCTAAGGTTCTTATAGCTTGAGGTTTTACATTTAGGACTTTGATCCACTTAGAGTTAATTTTTGTGTATGGTGATAGGTAGGGATCTTGTTCTAATCTTCTGCATGTGGTCAGCCAGTTTTCCCAGCATCACTTACTGAATAGGTTGTCTTTTCCCCAATTGTTGTTGGTGGACACTTTGTTGAAAATGAGTTGGTTGAGAAATTGAGGTTTTGCTTCTGGAATCTCATATGCCTATTCTTGTACCAATATCAGGCTATCTTGATTATTGTAGCTTTATAATAGAGTTTAAAGTCTGGGAGTGTGATACCTCCTGCTTTGCGCTTTTTTATTTTTATTTTTTTTTTTGCTGAGGATTGCTTTGATTTGTGGTCATTTATGTTTCCATATGAATTCCTGCATTGTCTTTTCCAGTTCTGAGAAGATTGCTGCTGGTGATTTAATGGGTAGTGCATTAAATCTGAAGATTGCCTTGGGTAGGATGGACATCTTAACAATGTTGATTCTTCTAATCCATGAGCATGGAATATTTTTCCATTTGTTCGTGTCATCTTTGAGCAGTGTTTTGTAGTTTTCACTGTAAAGTTCTTTCACGTCTCTGGTTAGGAAGTTGCCAAGGTATTTGATTTTTTTTTCCTGGCTATGTGAATGGGATTGTGCTTGGGTTTCTGTTTGTTTATTGTTCGTGGATAGAAATGTGACTGTCTTTTGCACATTGATTTTATATCCTGAGACTTTGCCAAAGTCCTTTATCAGTGAAAGTAGGTTTTTGACAGATTCTCTTGGGTTTTTGAGACAATAGAATCATGTCATCAACAAAGAGGGATAAACTTGACCTCCTCTTTTCCTATTTTGATACCCCTGATCTCTTCTCTTGTCTGATTGCTCTAGCTAGGACTTCCAAAACTATGTTGAAAATGGTTCCAGTTTCTGTCTTTTCAGCAGTATGCTGGCTGTGAGTTTCTCATAGATGGCTCTTACTACTTTGAGGTATGTTCCTTCTATGCCTAGATGTTCAAGGGTTTTTATCAAGAAGGGGTGCTGGGTTTTGTCAAAAGCTTTTTCTGTGACTAGTGATATAATTATGTGATTTTGTTTTTGCATCTGTTGATGTATTTAATTATGTTTATGGTATTATGAATGTTGAAACAGCCCTGCCTCCCAGGGATGAAGCCTACTTGGTTGTGGCAGATGATTTTTGAGATGTATTGTTGAATCCAATTTGCCAGGATCTTGTTGAGAATTTTAGCATCTATATTTATCAAGGATATTGGCCTGTAGTTCTCTTTCTTTGTTGGATATTTACATGGTTTGGTTAACAATGTGATGTTAGCTTCATAAAATGATTTATTTGGGGAGAGTTCTATCTTTCTCAATTGCCTAGAATACTTTTAGTAGGATTGGTATCAGTTCCTCCTTGTATATTTAGCAGAATTCTGCTGGAAAGTCATCTGGTCCGGGGCTTTTTTTTGTAGGTAGTTTTCTTATGATGTAGTCAATTTCCTGGATTGTTATTGATCAATTTCTTCTTGTTTCAACTTGGATAGGTTGTGTGATGTCAGAAAGTCTTCCATTTCCTTTAGGTCTTCAAGTTTGTTTCCATTTAAGTGTACAAAGTAGTCTCTGATAATCTTTTGTCTTTTGGGGAGGTCAGTTGTGACTTGATCTTTTGCTTTTATGATTATGTTTATTAGGATTTTTCTCTCATTTTCTTGGTCAGTCTAGCTAGGGGACCATCAATGTTGTTTATACTTTCAAAGAAGCAGCTTTTTGTTTTGTTGATTTTTTTTTTTTGTATTATCTTTTTGTTTACTATGCCCCGAATTTGGGCTTTTATTTTGGTGATCTGGATACCTCTGCTGAAGTTAGGGTTTTAGTGGTCTTGCTTTTCCAGCTCCCTTAGGTGATTTGTTAGGCTGTTAACTTGTGATCTTTCAATTTTCATCATGTGTGTTGGTAGACATATGAAGTCCCCTCTTAGTACTGTTTTCATGGTATTCCAGAGGTTTGGCAAAATGTTTCTTCATTTTCATTTGTTTCCAGGTAACTTTTAATCTCTGTTTTGGTTTCCATGTTGACCCAGGAGTTGCTTAGCCTCATGCTGTTTAGTGTTCATGTCTTGTGGGTTTTGGGGAAACTTTATTGGTGTTTATGTTTATTTTTATTCCACTGTGGTCTGAGAAGGTGCATGGCAGAATTTCAATCTTATGTAGTTTGTTTATGCTTGATTTATGGCCAAGGATGTGGTTGATCTTAGAGTACATTCCATGTGGTGATGAGTAGAATGTATATTCCATGGTCATTGAGTGGAGTTTCCATAGGTGTCAATTAAGTTCATTTGGTAAAATGACACATTGAGGTTCTGGATCGCCTTGTTGATTTTTTATTTTGATGATCTGTCTAGGGTCGTAAGTGGGGTATTTAAGGCCCCAGCTATGATAGTATTAGAGTCAATATCTTTTTTAAGTTTACCTAGAAGCTGCTTTATGAAAGTTGCTGCTCCTATGTTGGGTGCATATATGTTTAGAATGGATATTTCTTATTGATGAATTGAACTTTTGGTCATTATGTAATGACCTTCTGTATTTTTTAAAAATTTTGATAGCTTAAAGGGTATTTTATCTTATATTAAGGTTGCAACTCCTGCTTTCTTTTGTGTTGCATTTGCCTGAAATTTTGTTTCTCATCCTCTTACTTTGAGTCTGAGTATCCTTTCTGATGAGATGAGTCTCTTGAAGACAATGTATTGTTGCCTTACGATATTCTATTCATTTTGCCATTCTGTGTCTTTTCAGTGGTGCATTTAGGCTCATTATTGAAATGTGAGAGTTTATCCCTGTCATGAGGTTCTTATAGGGTTTGTTGTTGTTGCTGTTTGTTGTCTTTCTTTTGATTTTTGGGTTGATTCATGTGTGTTTTCAATTTTATTCCTGCATTCTTGTGAAGTGTGTTGTTGCTCTTTTTTCCCCTTTCTTCTATGTTTAATACTTTCTTAAGTGTTTCTTGTTGAGCTGATCTGGAGGCAGCATAAACTCTTAAGGATTGAGTGTCTGCAATTCCATTCACAATAACCACAAAAAAAATGAAATACCTTGGCATCTTCCTAACCAGAGACGTGAAAGACCGTTACAATGAAAATTACAAAACACTGCTCAAAGAAATCAAAGATGACACAAACAAGTGGAAAAATATCCCATGCTCATGGATTGGAAGAATCAACATTGTGAAGATGTCCATCTTACCTAAGGCAATCTACAAATTCAATGCAATACCCATCAAATTACCAGAAACATTCTTCTCAGACCTAGAAAAAACTACACAGGAATTCATATGGAAACACAAACGTCCAAGAATAGCCAGAACAATCCTCAGCAAAAAAAAAAAACAAAGCAGGTGATATCACATTACCAGACTTCAAACTTTACTATCAAGCTACAATCATCAAAACAGCTTGGTATTGGTACAGGAATAGGCATATAGATCAATGGAACAGAATTGAGATTCCAGAAGCAAAACCTCAATTTCTCAACCAACTCATCTTCGACAAAGGCCCCACCACCTACCACTGGGGAGAGGAGAACCTATTCAGTAAATGGTGCTGGGAAAACTGGCTGACCACATGCAGAAGATTGAAACAGGACCCTTATCTATCCCCATCCACAAAGGTTAACTCCAAATGGATCAGAGACCTAAATGTAAAACCTCAAACCATAAGAACCTCAGAAAAGGAAGGAAATACCCTCATGGAAATCAGAATTGGCATCCAATTCCTGAACAAAACCCGAAACCCACAGGTCATAAGAGAGAAGATAGACAAGTGGGACCTTATTAAACTGACAAGCTTCTGCAAAGCCAAAGAAATCATCAAGAGAGCAGGAGACAGCCTACAGACTAGAAAA
>NW_007253882.1:126792-142168 GCF_000164805.1 Carlito syrichta | reverse complement strand
GGATGGGATTAACAGTAGCAAATGTCTGTCTGGGGATGGGGAAACACCTCTTATCAACAGGGTGCATGAATGAAACATAATTGTATACCTAACCCTTCACTGTACCCCACAAAACCACAATAAAAAATATTAAAAAAAAAAAAAAAAAGGATTGAGTGTCTGGGAAAGATTTTAATTCTACATCACTGATGATGTTTAGCTTAGCTGGATTGGTAATTCTTTGTTGAAATCGTTTATCTTTGAGAACTTTGAAGACTGGGCTCCAAGCTCTCCTAGCTGCTATTCTAATTCGTCTTCCCTGGTAGGTAGTCTGACCTTTTTTCTCTCTGCCTTTAGGATTTTTTCTTTTATACCTATTTTGTGTAGGCAAATTACTATGTATCTTGGAGTTAGTCTTCTCATTTGTTGTCTTTCAGGGGTTCTCTGAATCTCTTGTGTTTGAATGTTTGCATCACTGATGAGATGAGTGAAGTTTCTTGGATAATTTCACAGAATGTTTGTTCCAGGGTGGTCTCTGTTTCTCTTTCCGCCTCAGGAGGTCCAATTACTCTTAGGGGGAACCCCATTTTTAGGTATACCAGATACTGAGTTTGGAGCAGGAAGACAAATTCTAGGTTACTACCCATCACCCAGGTATTGAAAATAGTCTTCCTATTCACTGTCAGTGTGTGCAAAGACTGAAAAAGATTGTGCCTATAGTTTGAAAGCATTTATACTTGCAGTGAAGTGGAACTGGAAAAGAATGAAGCTTGGAAGGAGTGCTCAACCTTTCTTTATTCTATACTCATTGAATGTTGCAATAAAATATAAAAACTCATTTTAGCTTTATCACATTCTACTGTATTATTCATAACAAGTACTTAAAGATCATGTCTAGTCAGTGTAGCTTCATAATCAATGTAAAACAATGCACAAACATCAAGCATATGACAGTTTATGAGATCTAACTTTGTAACCTTCGTGGATATGAAAATTTTCTTTCTTTTAATAAATATGAAAGCTGTATTAGTCTTACATTAGTCAAAATTAAATCTGAAATATAATGTTGAGATGTAGTTGAAGTATCACAACCCAATGACTAGTTTCTTTTCATTCACCTGATGAATACAAGAAATGATGCTAGCTGGAGTAAAATCAGTGTGCTCAGCTGCATTAAACCGTAGAGGCCTTAAGACATGTTAAGCGATGTGATTTTGATTTCACCTGCTGACTTTTTGAAGGCAACTTATTATAAAAAACAGCTGAATTGAGATACCATGCTGTTGGCACTTGAGCTCCCTGCTGGAGGTTGCAATCCAGTCTTTGCAAACCTGTAATTACTATTTCCTAAGTAATTCTAGGTTTTCATTATGGACTCTCAATATGTCTGAAGGGACTGAGAAATAATATGCAAACAAAGCGTAGTGATCAAATGATAACAATAACTTCTTTGTGTCAATAATATTCAATTCTGATCTTTTTGATGTTCCATGTTACTAGCAAGAATATTTAGTATAATTGGAGGATCAAGTTGTATTTTATTTTTTATGTTATTGTTGCTGTTCTTATCATTACCAAGTCTAATAGTCTTTCAAATGAAAATATGTTTTATTCATGGGTTAACGATCTTTATATAATATTTGAAAAATATATAAAGGATAGTAAAATTTTACACTGAAATTTAAATATTTGTCTCTAGATATTCAAGTTAAGTATTTTAAGATAGTTTTTTATTGATACCATGTTATGCAGAAAATTTGAAAGGCATAAGTGTCTGTGTAATGGAATGTAAAAAATATATTTTTGTTTATTTAACAAATAAAATCATTCAGGTGCGGTGGCTCAAGCCTGTAATCATAGCACTTTGGGAAGCCAAGATGAGGGGTTTGCTTGAGCCCACAGGTTCGAGACCAGCCCGGGCAAGTTGGTGAGACCCAATCTCTACAATAAATCAAAAAATTAGCCAGGTGTGGTGGCACATGCCTGTAGTTCCAGCTATTTGGCAGGCTGAGCCAGAAGGATCCCCTGAGTCCAGTGGGTCAAGGCTCTGGTGGCCATGAGCATGCCACTGCACTCCAGCCTGGGTGATGGAATGAGACTCCAACTCAAAAAATTAAAAAATAAAAATAAATAGAGAAGTAAAATCATTGTAGAGTTACCATTTATTCTTTGAGATATATAGATAATATAATCGATCCACTAAACACCACAAATGCAAAGTTCAGTTCTGCATGTGATAATATATCATACATGCATAGCACCTTTTTTGTGTGTGAAAAGAAAATAAAAAATAAACTGCTCTTTTTTTTTTCATTTCATTTTGGTATGCTTCATGCAGTGTCCTAAGCACAGGAAATAGAGTTGTAAAGAAGAGAAAGGTTTTGCTTTTGTACAGCATAGATTCTGATGGGAAAAATAGGAAGTGAACAAGCATGCAGCAATTTTGGGATGAAGATGAGGTTGAGAGATGATAAATGTTCACAATGGAGATGATAGGCAGTGGGTTTTAATAAATTTTTGGAAGGATATGTCCAATATGCAACTAATAGAGAGGCATCTGTAATAACTGTTAAATGCTGAGTCCAAGAAACTAAAGTTCTATGACCAAATTATTCAGATGTATGAGACAAAATAATATAAAAAGGAAGAAAAGAACCTTCATGGTTCATGTGACTCTACCTACCCATCCAACTGTATAGAGATCTATACTCCTATCTATGAAAATTCATATGTAATTAAATAGTTTACAAATCTGTCCAAGATTATACAACTAGCTTACTGAGTTGGAACAATTAATCTGAGGATCACTTACACTAGTTTCTAATATTAGTGAGAGTGAACATAGCAAATGAAAAAGTAGGCCATCTTCCAGAGAGGAATAAAAAAATTCAAACATAAGTAATTTCAGCAGCATGATACAGAAAATACTATTTATGCCCATATAAATCTCTACACAGATTAAGTCTTTAAAGTACTGTAGTCTCAGACTTGTAGCTGAGGCTGTAGCTTTTGCTAGTCTGTAGCCACTGCATTACAGAAATATGAATACCAGACTTTTCCAAAGATGTTAGTAGAGTGTAGGATCTCTAGGAGTGGGAGCCCTTAAATTGTTTATGTAAAAAGGATTAAAATGCAGTGGTCTAGATTATGTGTGAATATGCATGTATATTTATTTAAAAGGCACTAAATTTTTTTTTGTAAATGGAGAAAATAAAGCTTTGACACTAACATTGAATGATATATTGACAATTATATTGCACGAATATCCCAGTTATGGCTTCAAGACAGGTAAAAGTAACTAGCTTCTCTTACAAGTGTACTTGAATGTTTAGACACATGTAAACTTTATGGGGTTACCTTTTTGAGAAAAAATCGAAAAAAATAAATGGACTGAAATGTAGAAATCCTAAAAACTTCACAAAAAATCTTTTAGAATTAATAAGTTCTGCAAAGTTGCAGGATACAAAATCAATGTGCAGAAATTAGTTGTGATTTTATATACTAGTAACAAACAATACAAAAAGGCAATTTAAAAATTCCATTTATAATAGCATCAAAAATAAGAAAACAGATATATAAATACTTACACACTGAAAATTATAAAACATTGCTGAAAGTAATTAAAGATGTGCATAATTAGAAAGACATCCATATTCATGGGTTAGATTACTTAATTTTGTTTAAATGTTCATAGTACTCAAAGCTATTTGAAGATTTAATCCATCCCAAAACACCAGTATTTTTTTTCTTTAAAATAGGAAAAAAAAATCCTAAAATTTATATGGAACTACATGAGCCAAAATAGCCTTCAAAGAGAAAAAATCTGGAGGCCTCATATTTGCTGACCTCAAATCATTTGACAAAACTAAGTAATCAAAGTAGTATGGAAAGATGGTTATAAAAATATGGTGGAGAAGTAGGTGCTAGAATTCTGTCCTTCCACTAGAGAAAAATGGTCCTGGCAGAATCTAACATAACTATGGTGGAACTCTGAAGAGGAACGTCCAGGGGAAGACTCAGGTGGTAAATTGTGGTTTATTTTGGTTATTTTCAGCACTTAACCACAGTAGCAGTTACTCATTCTTGACACCCACAGCTGTGGCAGGCAACTATGCACATGCTCCTGGAGTAATTTGCACATAGTTTGCAGGAACCATTGGGTAAAAGGAATTTGCTCTCCAAATATTGAAGATCTTTAATCTGATTGTTGATTGCTGCTTCTGATCACAGAGTTTAGTGGCCTTTGTAGTGTCTCTGTTCATTGTTGCAATACCCTTCCCCTCTGGCTGAAGTGACTTGCAGGGAATTAAAAAGGCCAGTGACCACCCTTCCCTCATTTTCCTTTTTTTAAAAATTTTTTTTCTGAGAAACAGACATTAAAAGCAAGTGCATTCCAAAGCAATTGCACATATGGTGAAAATTAGAAAGTGATTATATGTGCCAAGAGAATTTTGCAGGCTTAGGAAAAATCAAAGAAGATCTTAAGTTTATACCTCAAGGTGATTTTTGTCACAGAGACAGCTTACAACAATTTAAAAAGTAAAAACAATGGACAATGGCAATCCCTGAGTAAGAAAGACAGTCCAATTTTAGAGTTACCATGTAATTTTATTCTAAGTTATAAGGCATGGCAATAATCAAGAAACTATGGCCTATTCAAAGGAAACAACAACAACAACAAAAAACCCCTCAATCCCTCAAAAGACCTGATAGTGGATCTACTAAACAAAGACTTTAAAATTGTCTTAGATAGAGAACTAAAGGAAGAGGTAGAAAAGGTCAAGAAAATTATGTATCAACGAAATGAAAACGTTAATAAGGAAACAGAAAACCTAAAGAAGAAACCAAAAATTAATTCTGGAGGTGAAAAGTACAACAATCAAAATGAAAAATTTACTAGAAAGATTCAGTCAGATTTGAGCAAGCAGAGAAAACAGTTAGTGAACTGGGAGCTAAAACAAGGAAAATCAGGGAACAGAAAAAAAAAGGACTGGGAAAAAAGTAACCAGAACCTAAGGGACCTGTCAGATACAGTATAAAATGGACCAACATATGGACTGTAAGAATCACAGGAGACTAGAAAGAGAAAGGAATGGAGAGAACACGTGAAGAAATAATGACTAAGATCTTTCCAAATTTGATGAAAAACATTAATATAAACATTCAAGAAACTCAACAGAAGATTAAAAAGGAAGATTAACTTAAAATGACACACACTGAGACATATTACAATCTACGTTTTGAAAGACAAAGAGAATCTTTAAATGTGGGAGAGAAGTGATACATCACTTATGAGGATTCCTCAATAAGATTATCAGCATATTTCTCATCAGAAACCTTGGAGGTCAGAAGGCAATGACCTGACATATTCGAAGTGCTAAAATTTTAAAAAAATATAAAGCAAACAAACAAACAAAAAAATCTTCCAACTAAGAATCCTATATCCAGCAAAACTATTCTTCAAAAATGAGGGAGAAATAAAGATATCCCCAGAAGAACAAAAGATATAGGAGTTTCGTTTTTACCATTAACCTTGTCTTGCAAGGAATGCTCAAGGGAATCCTTCAGGGGGAAATGAAAGAACTAGAGGGTAACTAGAGGTTACTAAAAAGGGTAACTTGAAGCTATATGAAGAAACAATGGTCTAAAGAAAAATACATGGAAAATTATAAAAGCTAGTATTAGTGTAACAATGGTTTGTAACTGTAGTTTTTATCTTCTGCATGATTTAGGAGATTAATACATTTTTAAAGTTACTATTTGTCTAAATCTAATATTATTATGTTTTATTTATAATTCTACATTTTGCTTTAAATGCAAGTTAAGAGATTAATGCATTTAAATAATTATAAGTTTTATTTTTGGACATTGTATAAATATGGAATTTTGTGATATCAACAATAGAGAGGGATAGGGATGGAACTGTTAATGGAACAAATGTATATTATTGTAGTTATGGCAGTATAAATTTAAATTACAGTGTTATAAATGAAAGATGTTAAATGCAATCCCCATGATAACCACAATGAAAATAGCTATAGAAATATATGGAAATAAATGAGAAAGAAATTTAAACATATCACTAAAAAATAACTAAATACACAAAAAACAGTAATGCTGGAAATGGGGAGCAAAAAATTTGTAAAGCATAAATAAATCAAATAGTAAAATGAAAGAAGTAAGTTTTTTCTCATTAGAAATTACTTGGAAATGGATTAGACTCTCTAAACATAAGAGATTGGCAAAAAAATTTTAAATAAATAATCCATGCTGTTTACAAGAAACTCATTTTAGATCTACAGACACAAATATATTGAAGATGAAAACATGGAAGGAACATATCTCATGCAAGTAATAGCCAAAGAAGAACAGGGTAGCTATACTAATATCATACAAAATAAACCCTAATAAGTTTACAAGAAGCAAAAAATGACTTTATCTAATAAAAGTTTCAATGCAGCAATAAGTATCACAAGTATATACATTTATGAACCTAATGACAGGCCATTGAATTATATAAAGAAAAAAATATACATAATTGAAAGGAAAATAGACAATTTTATAATAATAGTTGAAGACTTTAATAACCCACATTCAATAATGAATAGAAAACCTAAGCAGATGATAAATTAAAAAGTGGAGGACTTAAACAACTCAATCTAATGATATATACAGGACACTCTATTCGATAACAGTATACACATTCTCAAGTACACATGGTATATTTCTCAAAATAGAGCATATACTACTCCACAAGTTCTCTCAATAGATTTAAAAGATACACATTATAGACTGTATTTTCTCTGACTACAACAAGATTGTCTTAGTTCATTTTCTGCTTCTATAACAGAAGACCACACATTGGGTAATTCATTTTTTAAAAAAATATTATTTCTCATAGTTCTGGAGGCTAGGAAGGTCAAGAACATGGTGCCGACACCAAAATTTATCTTATGGCAGAGGGCATCAAATGGTGAGCCAAAGAGACAGAGGCATCAAAGACTAGACTCATTTTATACCTAACCCACTCCCTCAATAATGACATTAATCCACTTATGAGGACTCCACCCTAGTGACACAATCACCTCTTCATAGGCTTCACCTCCTAAAGCTTTTGCATTGAGTATTAAGTGTCAACACATTAAGAAAAAGTTAATTCATATTCATTCATAGGAAAGATGAAGTTAGAAATCAATACAAGAAAAACTAGAAAATTTGCAAAATTTTGGAAATTAAAAAATACACTTTTATATATATATAAAATTTTATAAAATAATATTTTATCTCTGTTTGACTGGGTTTTAGAGGTAAATTCTTTTAAATTTTAAATATTATCATTGCAAAATCATTCTCTTCTTTTTACATGCCAATTTCTTTTTTTCAGTATTGTATTAATTCTTATGTTTTTAATTTTTCTTAATTTTTATTTTTAAATTATGGGGTACAATTCAGGGTTAGGTATACAAATGGTCAATATGCAGGTACCCTTGTTGAAGAGGTGTGCCAACCCCCGGCAGTGTCCCACTACTGCCAATCCCTTTCTTATAGTATTATGATAATTGTTCAAGGTCTGCTTCTGAGTGAGAATATGTGGTACTCAGTTCTTTGTTTCTGTGAAAGATCATTCAGTTTTATAGATTTTAAGTTCATCCAAGTTGCTGCAAAATGCATAATTTTGTCCTTCTTTATGGCTGTATAATATCCCATCATGTATATGTACCACATTTTTTTTTATCCTGTCCTCTTTTGATGGACAGCACAGTTGATTCCATGTTTTTGCTTTGTAAATAATGATGCAATAAACATGTGTGTGGAGGTATCTTTTTCTTTTTATTTATTTATTTAATTAATTTTTTTATTAAATCAATATTTTTATTATGGTTTTGTGGGGTACAGCTAAGCGTTAGGTGTACAATTACGCAGGTATCTTTTTCATAGAGTGATTTGAGTTCCTCCTGGTATATTCCCAGTAGGGGGATTGCAGGGTTACATGGAAAGGTTGATTTTTAGATATTTTAAGAATTGCCAGACTGTTTTCCACAGAGGTTGTACTAGTTTACACTCCCACCAACAGTGTAGAAGTGTTCCCTTTTCCCCACATCCTCTCCAGCATCTATTGTTTTTTGAATTATTGATGATGGGCATCCTGACTGGAGTTAGGTGGTATCTCAATGTGGTTTTAATTTGCATTTCTTTGATGACTAGTGAAGTTGAGCATTGTTTCATGTATCTGTTGGCTGCTTGTATGTCTTCTTTTGAAAAGTGTCAGTCAGGCTCGGTGGCTCAGCCTGTAATCCCGCGCCTTTGGGAGGCTGAGGTGAGTGGATTGCCTGAGCCCGCGGGTTCGAGACCCGTCTGGGCGCGAGACCTCATCTCTACAATAAATCAAAAAATCAGCCGGGCGTGGTAGCGCATGCCTGTAATTCCAGCTACTTGGAAGGCTGAGGCGGAAGGATTGCCGGAGCCCAGCAGGTCGAGGCTGCGGTGGCCGGGAGCAGCCACTGCACTCCAGTCTGGACAACAGAGTGAGACTCCAACTCAAAAAAAAAAAAACAAAAAGAAAAGAAAAGTGTCTATTTATATCTTTTGCCCACTTTGAAATGGGGCTGTTTGTTTTTTTCTTTTTGGCACATTTGATTTCCTTGTAAATCTTGGAGGTTAGGTTTTTGCCAGACATACAGTTGGAAGATGTTGTTTTCCTTTCTGTGATTTCTTCCCACTCTCTTGATGGTTTCTTTTGCTTTGCAGAAACTTTTCAGTTTGATGAGATTGTACTTGTCTATCTTATCACCTATGACATGGGCATTTGGGACTTTGTTCAGGAATCATTTGCCAGCTCCAATTTCCATAAGGGTATCTCCTACATTTTCTAAGGTTCCTATAGTTTGTGATTTTACATTTCTAGTTGGTTTTTGTGCATGGTGATAGGTAGGGCTCAACAACACACTCTTTAACAACCAGTGGATCAAAGAGAAATACAATATAAATTAGAAAATACTTAGTGGTAAACGAAAGTGGAAACACAACATATTAAAGCTTATGGGACACAGGAAGCAGTGTTAAAGGGGAAAATCTATGGTTATAAGTCCTTACATTAAAAAAAGAACAATCTCAAGTCAACAATCGAACTTTCCAACTTGGAGAACTAGAAAAATAACAAAGTAAACCAAAAGCTAGCAGAAGGAAGGAAATAATAAAGATTAAAGCAGAGATTAAAAAATAATAAAGAGAAAACTAATGAAAACAAAAAGTTCTTTAAAAAGATTAACAAACTGACAAATCTTTAGTTAAATAAACTAAGAAAAAAGAAAAGACTCAAATCACAAAAATTAAAAAATGAAATGGGATACTTTACTACTGATTCATAGAAATTACAAAAGATTATGAGAATACTATGTATAATTTTATACCAACAAATTCTATAACCTAAATGAAATAGACAAACCCACACAAAAATCCCTACCAAAAGAAAATCACAAAGAACTACAAAATCAGTAGAGACCCATGAATAATAAGAAGTTTGAATTAATAATCACTGATCTCCTAACCAACAAAAGTCCTGGACCTTATGGGTAATTCTATCAACCATTTAAAGAACTATCACCGTTCCTTCTCAAAATTTTCCAAAATGTTGAATGTGAGGAAACATTTCCTAACTTATTTTGTGATGATAGTGGAGCATTGATATATAAGCCATAAAAAGAAACTATTAATATAAGAAAATCACATACTAATATCCTTTATGGACACTGATGCAAAACTACTCAACAAAATACTAGAAACATGAATTCTGCAGCATATTAAAAGGACTATAAGCCATTACCAAGTGTGGTTTATTATTGGAATGCAAAGATAGTTCAACATACCAAAATCAATCAATGTAATATACCACATTATCATAACAAAGAAAAAAATTCACAATATCATCTCAAGTGGAGCAGAAAAAGTTTTTGAAAAAAATTCATAGAGAGGTTAAATCATAAAATCAGAAAGTAGAAGGCAGTTGCCAGGGGCTGTGGAAAAGGGATTATGAGGAGCTATTGGTTAGTGGATATAAAGTTTTAGTTTTACAAAATGAAAAGTGTCATGGAGACAAATGATAGCCATGGTTGCATAACATTATGAACAAATTTAATACCACTGAACTGTGCACTTAAAAATGATTAGGCTGATAGATTTTGTGCTTATATTACCACAATAAAAAATTAAGAAAACAAACAATCTAAACAGTATGGAATAAAGATGGAAATATAGACTGATGGAACAAAACTGGGAGCCTAGAAGTAAACTCACACATATGCAGTCAAATAGTAATCTTCAACAAGTGTGCTTAGAATACGCAATAGAGAAAGGTTAGTTTCTTCAATAAATATATTAGGAAAACAGTAATTGGATTTTATGAAAAGATAGTTACGTCAACCAAATAGATTACCTTACACCATATACACAAAAATCAACTCACATAGAATTAAAAACTTAAACATAAGACCTGAAACTGTTAAAATTATAGAAAAAAAAAATCTTAAGGGAAACATTTTATAACATAGATCTTGGAAGTTATTTCTTAGATAAGACACCGAAAGCATAGGCAACAAAAGCAAAAGATGATAAGTGGCACCCCACATCTTTATAGTAAATAAAATTTTTTAAAAAGTGGAACTATGTCACACTAAAGTTCTTCTGCAGAGCAAAAGGCATGACCCAACAGAGTGAAAGAGTGGGAGAAAATATTTGTAAACTATATATCTGATAAGGGGTTAATCTCCAAAGTATATAAAGAACTCCAACAACTCAGTAGTAAATCATCATCATCATCATAACCCTATTTAAAATGTACAAAGAACTCAGATAGACTTTTCTCCAGGGAAGACATGAAGATGGTCAACAGGTCTATGAAAAGGTGCTCACCATCACTAATCATCAGAGAAATGCAAATCAAAATCACAAAATATATCATCTCACACCATTTATGATGGCTCTTATAAAAATATCAGAAAACAACAAGTGTTGGCAAGGCTGTGGAGAAACTGGAATTCTGGAGCTCTGTTACTGTGAAAGTAAAATAGTGCAGCCACCATGGAAACAGCATGGAGGTTCCAGAAAAGAGGAAGCAGAAGTTGAAGCAGTAGCAGCAGCAGCAGCAGCAGCAGAAACAGCAGCAGAAGCAAAAGAAGAGCAGCCGGGCTCGGTGGCTCAGCTTGAATCCTGCGCCTTGGGAGGCTGAGGTGAGTGGATTGCTTGAGCCCGTGGGTTCGAGACCTGCCTGGGTAGCGAGACCTCATCTCTACAATAAATCAAAAAAATCAGCCGGGCGTGGTAACTCATGCCTGTAATTCCGGCTACTCAGAAGGCTGAGGCGGAAGGATCACCGGAGCCCAGCAGGTCGAGGCTGCGGTGGCCAGGAGGTGCCACTGCACTCCAGTCTGGGCGACAGAGTGAGACTCCAACTCAAAAAAAAAAAAAAAAAAGAAGAGGAAGGGGGGCCATACGATCCAGCATTTCCATTTCTGGGTGTTCACCCAAAAGAATTGCAATTAGGAGATCAAAGAGATATTCGCATTCCCATGTTTATTGCAGCATTATTCACAACAGCCAAAAAGTAGTGGTAATCTAAAATATCCACTGATGAATGAATGGAGAGGATGTGATATTTACACATAATGAAAGATTATTCAACCTTTATATATGCACAATATGAATGAACCTTAAAAGCATTATGTTAAGTAAAATAAGCCAGTAACAGGAAAAAAAATGCGTGGTCTCACACTAGGCATTTAAGTCGTCAAACTCAAAGAAGAAGCAAGCAGAAGAGGGGGTGCCAGAGGCTGGGGGGAGTTGGTGTTCAATGGATGGAGTTTCCGTCATGCAAAACGAAAAAGTGCTAGAGATCTGCTTTACAACAATGTATATACAGTTAACAAGAGGATACCGTGCACTTCCAATTTTAAAAGCGTAGACTTCATGTTATGTGTTTTTATCAGAATAAATAATAGAAAAATAAACGGGAAGTTTGAAATAGAATTTTAGTTATGATGAAATTTGATATTGTGGAAATAGCATTGCACGTAACAATGCAAAGATCTGAATTTAAGTCTTGCTTTTTCCTTATGGGCTATTTTACCTAGGACAAGTTCCTTAAGCTCACTGACTCAGGGCTATTGTGGGAATCAAATGAAATAAACTTTAAAGCAGGGGATCTTCGGGGAGCACTGATTGCCAAGGTTTACATAATTGGGCTTCAGGAGGTATGAGAACTACATGAAAAAAAATTATAAATGTTCAGGATATAGATTTATTCCTAGGATTTTCTCTCTTTAGAGTCACAAATGGATCTCTAAGACTCCCTGAAAGACTCGGAACTATTGCTCTTACATGTTATGCAAACATTAGTTAGGTATCTTGAGAGTTAATAAAATCATTCAATAAGGTGATTTTGAAAAATGCTGACTTCATAAATGAGGAGGTTTTAAAATGTTGATTATGTTTGTTTTTTTTTCCACTTGTCCTTATTTCTCCACCACCCTGCCCCTTTAGAGTATTTTTCTTTTATAGTTTTTGAGGTAGAGCACAAATGATTGCTTGGACTGGTTTCTTTTTTGATTTGTTTCTCACTCTACTTTGCAGTGCTTTATCAGTGTGTGTGACAATAAGCACTTTCAGGGAAAGAAAAAAGCCTGAATAGATTAAAAATGTCAGTTACTGGATGAGAATAATTCACAAAAGACAATAAATAGGTAATGAACTAGAATATATCCATAGACTTACATTTTGCAACCAAGTAGAAAAATATACTGTATTCCACATATTCTTTTCAAACTCTCTGAAAGATAGAGAATCTAGGAATAAACTTTTGGGAACTTCTTCTATTTATATAAGTAAATTGTTTTATTTTTAAGGTTGGCCTTTCTCTAAATTCAGTTCTGGTGTTACTAAAAGCAAAATATTGGAAGTTGCTGAGAGAAAATCAGATTATTCCCTCAAGAGCTAGAATCTATGAAAATAATATAGAGAATATTGTAAAACTACAACATACGGATTATTGTTATTTTAAGAATACTAAATATTACATAATTTATTAAATATTTTAATTTTATGATATATTGCCATCTAGAAAGCATTTATTTACAATTTTCACATCTTAACACTTTATTTCTCAAAGGAGACTCGTTCTGAGAATAAATATATCATGAACAAAAATTTGAAGGAATATTATGACAATTATAAATCCTTGACTCAGGTAAAGGTTATTGCTCCCCCATTATTTGAAATGTCCCTTTCTTACCATTGTAGGCCTTTTTCTCATCCTGCCACTGAATCACATGGAAATAAACCAAAAAAGTCAACAAAATACAAAAATATAAATCAAAACAGAGACTTCAGGATATCTGACCAAGCTTAGAAGAATGGAGGTAGAAAAAGTAAGCACATTCCAGTCAGGAAATCCCATGTCCTCTTGAGAATACACACACGTGTGTGTGTGTGTGTGTGTGTGTGTGTGTGTGTGTGTGTGTGTGTGTGTATGACTTTTTACTTGGTTCTACTATCTCAGATTTCTCCAGTATGCATTCATTTTTTTCTCTAAAAATATGCCCCCTTTGGAATTAAGACATTAGCAGAGAGGCACACTGACTTTCAACTAACTGCTTTGTTCCTATCATTGAAGCACTCAGGGAGTTCTAGGCAGTGATTGGAGGTCTGACTGTGCTGGAAGTTGACACTTTTGGAGTTGGAACTCTTCAGAAGATAGAAGAAATCTGAATAAGGTGCTATATAGATAGGCTTAGGATGGTGAAGTTAGGGAAATAGAGATCTGAGAAATGGAAAATGTTTAGTAAAAGGAAACACGTCAGAGTTAAACAAGAGTGACTGTAACATTTGCCTGGAACTGGCCTTGCACTGAAGACTATAAGGGAACTTTTGCTTCCTATTCCAGGTTCTGAGAGCTCAGTCTTGTGGCTTTAGCACTGACGTTGCAGCTGCTTTATGAATTGAATACAGTATATCTGTGAAATTCCATATTCAGGTCTCTAAGCAACAAACTGACTTCCACATGGACATTTACAGACAGTCATATATTATATTATTTCACTTACTTGAAATCTGCATAATAGGAAAATACATAGTAATAGAAAGTAGTTCAGTGGTTTCCATGAGATGAGGATCAGGATTATGGGGAGTGACTGCTGAGAATACAAATTTCTTTCTCAGGTGATGAAAATGTTCTTGAATTAGATAGTGGTGATGGTTGCGCAACTTTGTGACTCTACTAAAAAAAAAACATTGAATTGTAACTTTTAAATGGTAAACTTATTAAATTATATATCAATAAAAAGAAATCTAGTCAAAAATTACACAGTGATTTCTGTTAGTAGGTTGGTTGAACTGTAGAGAGAACTGAACTTTCAGGTGTCCCAGAACTAATTAAAGCCACGGCTGAAAATGAAAGTTAAGCTTTTAATCTCTTACTGCTGTGGTATAAGCAAGAGAATAAGACCAGAAAAATTTCTTATGGCTCAGACATGGGGATGATCTCACTGTTGAAGGATCCCCAAACAGTTTTATGGAACTTAGAATGGAGGAGGGGAAGTGGGGAGAATAGGAATAGAAAAGTAAAGCACAGGATGCTGAGTCAGAGTGGGAAAAGGTATCTTCAGATGTGCCACCCTTCATCCTCCAACTTGGGGAGTTTTCAGCAGAGGAATCTGGCAAGATATGAAAATACACAAAGATTGCAGCTGGCCCACGGGGACTGGGTTCTTGACGGCAATTCCCTTTGGACACTGTGAAGGATTACCTGTGCACAAGTCCTATGTGGGGTGGGAAGCTTTTCTCTGTGATGCCTGGCAGGTAAAACCTTAGTAATTGTCTGTGGCCAGGACTGAAAAACTATACATAGGTTTTTAACCAGTAGCCAGTCTCTCCAATCACCACATCACCAGTTATTTTGTGGATATAACCAGGCATGCTTTTATCATCCCTTACATTCTTTGTATTGGATTGCCTCATTCTTTTTCAGAGGAAAAAATTATCTCCACTACCTGCCAAGTGGTAAGTTATCTTTTACATTGTTGAGCTTGTCTTTACCAACTTGTATTATATGTACTATTATCAAAGCACTAATTTCTCATCATATAAATTTTAATTAATATTATTAATATATACCCATGCAATGCACTAAGAGCACCATGTTGTAAATGGTATCCTCTTTAGAATGAGGAATGAAAATCAGTGATGTAGTTAGAAATATTAAAAAGAAAATTAAGCCGGGCTTGGTGGCTCAGCCTGTAATCCCGCGCCTTTGGATGGCTGAGGTGAGTGGATTGCCTGAGCCCGTGGGTTCGAGACCCGTCTGGGCAGGCGAGACCTCATCTCTACAATAAATCAAAAAATTAGCCGG
>NW_007253882.1:56849-126772 GCF_000164805.1 Carlito syrichta | reverse complement strand
GGAGCCCAGCAGGTCGAGGCTGCGGTGGCCGGAAGCGGCCACTGAACTCCAGTCTGGGTGACAGTGAGACTCCAACTCAAAAAAATAAAAAGAAAAAGAAAATTAAGAGAATAACACCACAAAAAATCAGATAGAAGACAAAGATTTATGAATCTTTTAGAGAACTAGAGGCAGAGCTTTTAAAATATTTTAGATATTTGTCTATATTATCCACTGGAATTACTAAAATTAATGTAATTCAAATTAATGCAATTTTTACTGAGCAACTTATTATGACCATGACACTAAAATGACTGTTGAGTGATAAAATGGTAAAGAAGTAGACAAGATACAGTCTACCTTGAAGCTTATAGACTGGCAGAGGATGTATACAAATAAGCGATTACAATATAGTACAATATAGTATACTGATGAGGGAAGTGCAGGGTTTTAAAATGCTGCATTGGAATAGCTCTGAAGTCAGTTTTGGAAGGGTAGGGAAGTTGGGATAGTTTTTGATGGATGGCCACTTGAATAAAATACGATATTATCCCCATTTTAAAAAGGAGGCAATAAGAAGGAAAGGGTAAATATCTAGCGAAGAGGAAAGAACATGTGCACATGCCCACGGACAAAGGTTTCCTCTGGGGTCTGAAAAGATTTTAATATGGTTTGAACATAGAGTATTAGGTAAGGAATTGATGAGGGCAAGAGCTGGAAAAAGAGGCAAGGACTAAATAAGGAAGGACTTTCTAAGCTAGATTAGAAAAAAAAAGATTGTCATTAAACAAAATGATGACCTATCAGATTTACATTTCATAAAGAGTCTTTGATACCAATGCCAAGAGTGGATTAAAATTGAGCAAGAGCAAAGACAGAGAGGTTATTTGGAAAGCTCTGTCATGAATTTAGGTGACATATAGTGTTCTAATTTAGGATAGTGGACTTTGCAGTAGGGCACTCTATAACAATACAAACAAATCTTTAGAAGATAAAATGTATGAGGACCAGTGATTGGACATGAAAGTGTGGGAAAGAATCTAAATTTATGATTTGGATAACTGGTTGAACATTTATGTCATTTATTCAAAAAAGAAACTAACAAAGGATAATAGGATTGTGAAAATGAAAATAAAATTTGGATATGTTGAATTGGTAATGTCTATGATAAATTCATGTGGAAATATCTAGTCATATATGTAGGTGTATGGCTGAGGAGAGAGATCTGAGCTGTGACTGTAGTTCTATTAGGTATAAGAGATGTATGTCTATAGATGTGATCATACAGGTGCAGGGGAGAAATGCCTAGAACATCACTCATATAAACACAAACAGGGGATGGGGTCAAGTGAAGAGAAGCTTTTAAAACATGGAATGAGTGACAAAGGGTCTGAGAGGTAAGAGAGAAACCAGAAAAATGGTGTCATGAAATCCAAAGAAAGAAATTGGTTACAAGAAAGAATTAGTGATATTATAAACAAGTTAGAGATCAGGTGAGAAAAAGATTGAAAAGGAAGCAATTCACTTAGCATCAGGGAGGTCATTGGTAACCTTGGCAAGAACACTTTTGGTAAAGTGCTTGGACTGAATCTAAATATCAGTGAGTTGAATGAGGAAGTAGAGTGAATAAATTAAACTCTTAAGAAGTTAAGCAGTGAAAGGTTTGGGGATACATTTATCAACTTCATATGACCAATTTCACCTTAAGGAATTTCTCCATTTTCTACATCTCAGCAGGTTGTAGAGCCCTTATAGTGAAAATTCCTATAAAAGCTGAAAGTACCATAGCTTTAGTTCATTTGCCATAGAATATGAACTTTAATTAGACAGGCTCACTCAGACTTAGAATTGAGAGACATTGATACAAAGAATCAGGGCCAACAAGAGTATCTTTCCTGGAAGTGGTACTGGTAAAAACCTATCTGATGAGAAGGGGTGTACCAGAGTCTGAAGTACAAGTTGTGGTATGCACTTCTCAGTACCAGTAACAGACACAAGGGCAGCGGAATCTTTATCTATGAGTTATCTGGCATGATTTTCAGTGTAGTTCTGAATTCATAACCTCTCTTGGTTCCTGCTGATTTCCCCAGCCTGGTTCTGCAGGACTTCTGGAAATTGCCAGTTACCCAGTATCTTTTATATGCACCTTTTTCTGCTTAATAAAAGTCAGTTTCTATTGCTTCCACTCAGGAATTCTGACTGCTATACAATACAGTGAAATGCACAGTTCAATCTTCTTTGGCAAAATCATACACCCATCTAAACCCCCCATCAAGAGATGTAGCATTTCTTTCAACTCACCAAGTACACCCAATCAACCATCACAACCTAAGTCAACCAGCACCTGATTTTACGATTATAGATTAGCTTTGCCTATTCTAAAACTTTATGTTAATAGAAGCATAAACTGTACATTATTTTGCACCTAGCTTATTTTTATGGTTTTGTTTGACTCAGTGTAAAGTTTAGAAGATTTTGCATCTTGCTATGTCAATGCCCTATGTCTTTTTTTTTTTTGCTGATTTTATTTCAATATATGAATATAGTATACTTTATTTATATATATTACATGTATATTTATTGATGGACACCTGGGCTATTACCAGTTTGGGGCTATTATGAATAAAACCATTATAAACATTCTTGTAAAGGTTTTGTGATTTTTTTGTTTTTATAGACATATCTTTTTTTATTGGATAAATAACTAGAAGTGAAATTATGAAACATCAGGGTAGATGTATGTTCAATGATTTAAGAAATCAAGAAGCAGTTTTTCAAAGTTGTACAAGTTTTTACTCCAGTCTGCATGCCTTTTCATGTTCTTAACATTCTTAACACTGTCATTTGAAGAACATATATTTTTAATTTTGATTTCAGTATCATTTATCATTTTTTCTTTTATGGTTAGTGCGTTTTATAGCTTATGTAGCAAATAATTCCCTAACCTGACCACAACATTTTTTCCCTAAGTTTTCATCTAGAATTTTAGTTTTTGTGTTTATGCACCATTTTAAGCTCATTACTGTGTACAGCATGATATAAAGTTGAGGTTCATACTTTTTCCATATGACAAAAAGTTCAGTTGTTCTAGATCTAGAAAAAACTTTCTCTTTCTCTTGAATTGTTGTATTACTCTTGTGGAAAGCCAAGGCTCTTTTTATATTCTATTGACATGTCTATACTTTTACCACTGTGACAGGTTTCTGATTAGTGTAACTTTATAATAAGCCTTAATATCAGATAAATTAATTCTCCTAAATTGTTTTTCTTTCTTCTCAATTTTATTTTGGCTATTTTAGAATCAACTTGTCAATTTCTACAAAAAAGCCTGTGGCATTTTGATTAGAATTAAGTTGAATCTATGCATCAATTGAAGAAAATTTGCATCTTAACATATTGTTTGCCAATATATGAACAAAATATATGTTTACATTTTTGAGGTCTTCTTGGATTCCTTTTAGCTGAATTTTTGCAATTCACTGTAGTGATTTTTGTGTGCCTTCTATTAAATTTATCTCTAATATTTTTGGTGTTGGATGCTTTTATATAAAGTATTTTTAGTTTACTTTTTCAGTTGATTGTTAGTAGTATATAAACTATACTTGACTTTTGAATACTGACTTTGCATAGATTTGTGCCAAATTTTTCATTAATTCCAACAGATTTGTGGTGATTCCTTGGGGTTTTCTATGTATGTAATATTGCCATATAGAAATATATACAGCTTTATTTTTTATTTTAAATACTTATGACTTTCATCATTTTTTGTGTTCTTATTACATTGTCTAAAACTTTAAGGACTTAAAAATATATATGATAATAGTGGATATTCCTGCCTCATTCCTGATACTTAGGGATGAAATATTCAAAACTTACAATTAACTGTCATGTCAGCTGTATATTTTTTCCAGTTTGCTGAAAATTTTAAAACACATATTATGTTGAATTATGTAAAATACATTTTGTTCTGCATCTCCTCTAGTGATCACATGAAATCATCTTGTAATATTTTAATTAAATGAATTACATAGATTTTCATTAGTAAAACTAATTTTGCATTCTAAGATATCCTCATTTGGTCATCATATATTATACTTTTTTATATTAACAGATTTGATTTGTTAATATTTTCCCAAAGGTTTTTGTGTTGATGTTCATATTTTTCTGTAGTTTATTTTCTTGTAATATCTTTGGGTTATGCTGCCTTCATAAAATGAATGAGAAGAATTCTCTTCTCCTTTGTAGCCTGGAAAAGTTTGTATTGTACTGACATCATTTCATTTTGAAATATCTGATGTAATTCACCCTGAATTGGGGGAATTTTTAAAAAGTAATTGAAGTACAATTTACATAGAGTAAAATTCACGTTTTAAATGAATTCAATTAGCTTTGTTAATAACAATCAGAATAAATCAAATGTCAGTATCTCTAAATGTTTGCTTGGCATTCTTGGCAGTCAGTCCCCATTCACACACATCCACTATATAGAGAGAATTAGATTTGGGTTCTTCACATATAGTTTTTTATTTTGCCAATGTACTAGGAATATCATATAGTATGTAGTTGTTTATGTCTAGCTTCTGTCACTTGGTATAAGTCTTTTGAGATTTATTCATTTTGTAGCATGCATAATACTTTGCTATTTTTGAATGAAAACCCTTGCAATTGCTTATACAATTAGCAATTGATGGATATTTGGTTTGTTTTAGTTTAAGGCTATCATGAATAAAGCTAATGTGAACATTTACCTAAAATGTCTTTTTATGAACATATATTTTCATTTTATTTGCGTATCCACCTTAGAGTGTGATTATTGGGTTATATAGTAAGTATATGTTTAACTCTATAATAAACTGCCAAACTTTTCTGAAATGCCTATGTAATTTTACCAGCAATATGTAAGATTTCTAGTTATCCTTCCAAGCACATAATAGTGTCAGTCTTATTTTTGAATTTTTGGTCATTTAGAGGGTGAGTAGTGATATTTTTGTTTCTGTTCACATCTCCCCAATGACTGTTGAAGGTGATTATTTTTGGAGATTTTCTTTTGCATACTTTTTGGGGTAAATGTCTGCTCTACATTTTTGCTTGTTTTTTTATTGAGCTGCTTTTCTTTTTCTTTTATTATTTAGGTAACTTTTATATATTTTGGACTTAAATTCTTTAGCAGATATGTGTTTTGAAAATATTTTGTCTTGGTCTTTTTTTTTGAGGCAGGTTCTCACTCTGTTGCCCAAGCTGGAGTGCAGAGGCATGATCAGGGCTTACTGCAGCCTTGACCTCCTGGGCTCAGGTGATCATTCTGCCTCATCTCATGAGTAGCTAAGACTACAGGCACATGCCACCACACTCAACTAATTTTTTTACAGAGTCAAGGTCTCAAATTATAAGACACTGTGCATTAGTTTTAGGCAGTTCCTATCAAAGTACGTTTTGTGGGTTAGGCTTTGTCAGCATTGGTGAGATTTTTCCCACAAGATATTCATTTTCTGCTTTAAACCTATGAAGAAATTTGTGTGGGAGAGTTTCTGTTCATACAAAGGGAGACCCCCCCCCAAAAATCCAATTATTTTGTAAGGAACAGACCCCGTGTAGTGCAGGCTTACCCTGCTAGATAAGTGTTCTAAGAACCATCAGCATTAGTGTACCAAATACATAGTTGTGAGAGACTGCATTTGGCTTCAGTGTAATTTTTTTTTTTTTTTTTTTTTTTTTTTTTGAGATTCTTTCAGTGTGCTTGACCATTTCATGTTGGGTGATTTAGGAGCACATCTGCTGATACCACACTGAGTGTTCAGCAGTTTTTGACTAAAAACTACATGACCTCTCCCACCTTATTTGTCTACTCTCACCTCAAGTGACTTTTTTTTTTTGCCTAAAACTAATACACAGTGTCTAGTAATTTTTAATTGAATGTTTGACATTGTGTATTACTTTTAGGCAGTTCCTATCAAATTACGTTTTGTGGTTAAGTTTTGTCAGCATTTGTGAACCTTTTTCCCACAAGACATTCATTTTCTGCTTTAAATCTATGAAGAAATTTGTGTGGGAGAGTTTCTGTTCTTCTTTAGAGGTGGATGATGGTTTTTTAATTGACACATAATAATTGTACAAAGGGGAACCCCCCCCAAAACAATTATTTTGGAAGGAATAGGCCCCTTGTAGTGCAGGCTTCCCCTGCTAGATAAGTGTTCTAGGAACCCATCAAAATTTGTGTACCAACTAGCATTGTTGTGAGAGGCTGCATTCGGCTTCAGTGCTTTTTTGTTTTTGAGATTCTTTCAGTGTGCTTGGCTATTTTATGTTGGGTAATTTAGGAGGGTGCCTGCCTATTCTATACTAAGTGTTCAGCAGTTTTTGACCTAAAACTGCATGACCCCCCCCCCCACCACCATTTGCCTGATCTCATCTCAAGTGACTTTTTTTTTTCCTGGTTGTAAAAAGTCCTCAAAGGGAAATGTTTTGCTGATGTGGAAGAGATGAAACAAAAAAACAGCAGAAGTACTAACAGACATCAACGTTAATGAGTTCAAAAACTGTTTAGAATCTGGAAAAATCATCTTGAAATGTGTATTGCATCAAATAGAGTACTTTGAAGGTGACTGAAGTTTAAACATGTCAGAATAAATATGCGATATTTTATGAATTTTGTTTTTTGGGGAGTTCCCTCTCATACATATTTATGAGACATAGAGTGATATTTCAATACATGTATGCAATGTATACTACTCAATTCAGGGTAATTGGCATATCTCCCTCTCCTAGGGGCAGATGACTTTTGTTTATACTCATTACTTAGTGACAGTGTATCCTTTCCTGGAAACCATGTTTCTTTATGTTTTAATTTGGAGGTTTCTACTGACTTTCCTTCAAATTTACTGACTCTTTACTCTTGTCCATCTTGTTCACAAATAAACCAATCAAAATAATTTCTTACCACCATTGTCACATGGCGTTCTTCCTATGTCTGTGTTCTCATGGTCATCTTATGAAGATGCCAGTCATATTGGATTAGAGGCTTATCTTACTTCAATATGAGCTTATCTGAACTTAAATAATCATATATGCAATGGTGTTATTTCCAAATAAGGTCACATTCTGAGTTACTGGGGATTAGGACACCAACATATGCTTTTTAAGGGGACATAATGCAACCCATAACAGTAGCATTTTCTTATTTCATCTCTGGTACTATCATTTTAAAAAAATCAAATACCATTTGTTTTGCATAAAAGAATAGTAGACACTTTATATTAAGGTAAATCATACTTATGCCCTGAAAAGGGCATGGCCCATCTTCTATTGGACATGAGACCACTTGTGTGACAGGCTGACTCAGTCTAGTTTGTATGTGATCTGGTCCTTGTTTTGTTGAGATTTTAGTTAGATTCACTTCCTTGCAGGCTTCAAGTGGTTTGAAAGCAGAATCACAATATTTGTTTTAGTATGTGCATGAAATATGACATGCTGAAATGTTTTCTCATATTTCCTGCTCAGCTCTCAGTCTTCAGAAGCTCTAGTGCACCAGTACCTCAGGTTGAATCTGTCTCAGTATTCCTGTCCTGTTTTCAAACTTTCTCCTAAGGGCTTGAGGCAAAGAACTTGTGAGTAGATTCAGAGTCTCATAGTCCAACTGTTTTCTTTCAGTTAGCATTTGTGAAAATGTTCTCCTCTTACTGCTTCTCTGGCAAGGATAAAAGCACGGTGAATCACTACTCTTCTAGGTTGAATTCCTTACATTGTAGATTTTAGTCTACTAATCTTTTTCTTTGTGTCCTCAGTACTCTGATAGGCTGATTATAATTTTACAGGTAAATTTGTATTTTTTGTGATTAATGTGCTCTTGAAACATCTTTGACCACTTTATTGAGGTATGATGGACTTACAAAACCTGTACATATTTAATGTATACAATTGGTGAAGCACACCTGTGAAACCATCACTACAATTTATTCCATAAACATATCTATCACCTCCGAAAGTTTCCTCCCATCTTCCTTATTTATTATTATCTATTTGGGGGACAATAACACTTAACAAAAGATCTGTCCTCCTAGCAAGCTTTTAAAATATATTTCAGTGTTGTTAATTATAGGCACTGAGCTGTAAAGTAGACCTTCAGGACTTACTCATTTTGTATAATGAAAACATTGTATCCTTTGACTAATACCTCCATGTTTTCCTATTCCCTGAGCCCTTAGTAATCACCATTCTACCCTCTGCTTCTATGATTTTGACTATTTTAGATTCCTCATATATGAGGGCGGACCCAAAAAATTGAGTTTACTTTCAAAATTGTGTATTTATTATTGCATACTTAAACTTCAATCACCTTCAAAGCACTCTCCGTTTGATGCAATACACCTATCAAGATGCTTTTTCCACTGCTCAACACAGTTTTGAACTCATCAATTTTGATGTCTTTTAGAGCTTCTGCTGTTTTTATTTTTGTTTTGCATCTCTTCTATATCAGCAAGACATTTCCCTTTGAGGACTTTTTTTCATCCAGGGAAACAAAAACAAATTGTTAGGGGTGAGACTGGGTGAATAGGGAGGGCAGAACATGGGGATCACACCGTTTTTGGTTAAAAAAAAAAAAGCTGTTGAACTCACAGCGTGGTATGAGAAGGTGTGCTCGTAAATCACCTATCATGAAATGAAAACACATTGAAAGAATCTCCCTCCCCAAAATGTATATATATAATATTTGCACTGAAGCCAAACACAGCCTCTCACCACAATGTCAGCTAGTACACTAATGCCAATGAGTTTCCAGAACATGCATCTAGTAGGGGAAGCCTGAACTATGAGGGGCCCTCCCTCCAAAAAATAATTGAATTTTTCCTTCCTTATAAGTGAGATGAGGTTGCATATTCTTCTTGCAACTTTCTGCATCTTTATAAGTTGAAGTCATTGATGCCCTTTTTAAAGGTCATTTGAAAATTCTTCTTTACCTTAGAATTATTAAGCAGAAACTGAATTATTTTTGCTTATATTTGTGTATACCATCACAGCTAAAACGTATGAGCTGCAAACAATCAAATTTCTTGAACTGGAGATTGTTCATAACCCCCAGTAAATTAGCCCAAAATAGCTGTGATTGCTTTCTATTTAAGGACTGTGTATTCATCACACTGGCATAAATGGCTAGGTAAAGAATTATTAAATTAAATTATTTAAATAAATTATTTGTGTGTGGTTATGTATAGTTCAAAGCCTATGGTAGACAGTATAACCCTTCCCATCAATCCAAAATTATCTGCCTCCTAATCCCTGAAATTTATGTTACCTCACATGGCAAAGGAAGCCTTGTTGCTGTCATAAGTTTAGGACCTTGATTTGCAGAAATCATCCTGGATCATCTTGGTGGGCCTAGTCTAATCATGGAAGTCCTTAAAAGCAGAGAAATTTGTCTGTCTGCTATTCATGGAAGAAGTGACTGCAGAAAAAGATTCAGAGAGGTGCAGCATTTCTGGCTTTGAAGATGGAGGAGGGAGGCCACAAGGCAAGGAATGTAGGTGATCACTGGAAGCTAAAAATGGGAAGGAAATGGATTCTCCACTAGAACCTCCATAAAGAAATGTAGCTCTTCTAGTTGCCTTGATTTCAATTCAGTGAGGCCCATGTCTGACTTCTAACCTACAGAAGTGTACGATAACAAATTTGTGTGTTTGAAACCAAGCTGTGGTAATTTGTAGCAGAAATAGAAAGCTAATATAAGGCTAGTACAACAACAACAAAATATATATTTCTGTATATCAATTTTTGAAAATTGTAGGGGCAAAATGAAAAAAAATATATATATGTTATTCTATCATCTTTAGTTTGCCAGGTTAGAAACTAAGAAAGAAAATAGAAAGAAAACAGAAAAGACATTAAACTTTTTTTGGAAACATTAATTTTAAAGATTAGTGTAGATAAGTCATTTTTCTTTCAAATTTAAACACACTAGGAAAGAGATTTTAAAACTTTTTTTAACATTCAAAGTTATTAAAGTCAAGAGTACTATTCTTCATATCTGATTTATAAATAGTCTTAATAACATTGTAACAAATTTTAACAAAACAATATCAAGAAAACTTAAGTATTTCGGAACAAGAAAATTTTAATGGGCCTATAATGGTGGAAAACAGATAAATTTGGGATTCTATAGGATTCAGAAAAGAAGCAAAACAAAAGGAACTGGTTCAATTTTTGAAATACTGTAATTAATGAAATGTTATAGGTTTCTTTGTCACGTCACAATTGAGACTATTATACCATGTTTCCCTTTTTAACAATGTCATTTGAAAAATATTTCTTAAAGACTTGTTTTTCCTCGTTAAATTCAACTCTTCTAACAATGTACTAAGTCCAAATATTCCAGCGATTCTCCAGCAAATGACTATATTTTAAGTATAATTTAATTGCACTCTAATTGCATCTAATTCCGTTGCACTCCAAGTTTTCTACAGCCAATCCAATCGCACTCTAAAATGTGATCTTCCTGAAGAGTAAAATACAAGGGTCCTTGAAACCTAGTTTTTTAGTTTTGCTCTTGAAATTATAATAAAATTCCTGGCAAAGGTGCTGGCTATAGTCTTTCTAGCTATATCAAAATACTATATACAGAAACTGTACAATCCAATTATAGAAGAGTTTAGGAGTTAATATAAATGAATAGAATGAATGTCTGTGCTGTTGGTATTAAAGTTTTGACTCTTAAATATCCCAATACTGGATGAGAATTGTGTAAGTGCATATATTATAAATCATATGATCATTGTCATTTCCCAAAGTTCGCCTAATGACTTTAATCAGAGTATATCTGATTTCTTGGCTTAAAATATAGATACTTAGCTATAATAGTTAAAAGAAGAAAATCAGTACTTGACTTTTTTTGGCACTATTTTGAGAAGTGACACCTGAAAGTCTGCTTTTGAGGATAGAAAAAAAGGAGAACAAACTTTAAAAAATAAACTTACTAAAGTTGAATAATCTTTGATTTTTTATACCAGGAACAAAAAATCTTTAAACCTTTTGCTTCCCAAGGTTTGTATGCAGTATAATCTATTACTGACCATATCAACCCCAATGCTTTCATCTGATTCATAACCTCAGCCATCTACTCAGATAACTCTATCCTAAGCTTCATTATAGCTCTCAGTACCCAATCCTCTGATCATATGTCAAGAGCTTGCCAACTCTGATATTCTTAGTGTATATTTTTCTTCTTTTACTTTGTATATTTATCTTACCCTTCCTACTGTGCTGTCCCTACTTGACTAATCCATATCTCATCACTTTAATAACCCTCTGCCACTGTCCTCAATTATTTGGCCCCATTAATCCGTCTGCATTAATCTAGTTGTATACCAAGCACTTTTCTCTTATGCGGCTGGAAAGGCTTGGATTAATATGAATTAATTGCATACTGAGTGATCTATCACAGAAATGATACCACATGTTCTCACTCATAAGCGGACCTTGAACAGTTATCATAATACTATAAGAAAGGGATTGACGGTAGTGGGAAACTGGCAGAGGTAGGGGCACACCTCATTAACAAGGGTACCTGCATAGTGAACATTTGTATATCTGACCTGGAATTGTACACCACATCTTTAAAATTAAAAATTTTAAAAGTATTAGCTGTTTTCAGTATCATGTCTGCATTGTTTCTCAGCAAGCTTTCTCTGTTCCTTTAGTCATTTTCCTTTTCTTTGTACTAGCCATTTCAAACCATCTCTGTTCTCCACAAACTAATAGCATTGCTACCACATCTCATTTCATTTTCACCCCATCGCTTTACTTACTTCTTCCCAAGCAATGTGAAAATTGTCTTGAGTGAAGCTACTCAGCTTCCCACTACCAAACCTGTACAAATGCCTCTATCTACTTCAACTCTTCCCAGTTTTTCTTTTTTACCCTTCAGCATATATAAGAGCATATATATGCCCTCTTTCCTACTTAATGTCTCTCAAGGATATTGCTGTTTCTGTATGTTTTTAGCTATATTTTCAAATTATTTTTTTCCAGGAGGTTCTTTATTGAGTTCTTAAAGATGTTTACATTTCCTCCATATTAGAAGGAAATAGCAATAGTAATAAAATCAAAGTGAACCTTCAACTTCAAATTGTTCAAGGTTTTTAACAATATGACTTCAGTTTGCAAATTATAGTAACCTTGACTCAAAATAATTTTTAAAAAATTTACCTTATATGACAAGATCTTCAGAATATCCAGATTCCAACTTCATTCCTTTGTGATATGTTCAGTTCTGCCCTTGTCTGTATTTTGGTTTTGTTATTCATGGTCAAATATATCAGCCATTTAAAACTAAAGCAACATCCACTTTGTTAATATCCTGAAGGAGGGAGAGGAAAGCGCTCCCTCAACTGTGAAATAAATATCATCCCCTGAATAGGATTATCTGCTGTCCAGGGATCAACAATAGTCACCAGGACCTTGAGATGAATGACTTATGTCTGGATACCTGAACCAGTCCTTGACAACAGGGATGGAATTTCCATGATTGACTTAGCTTACTTGGGATCCTCACCTGGTACTCAAGGTAGGGTAAACATCTTGTGAATCATAAAGGCTGTATATGGGAAGCATGAACACTTAACAAAAATTTGAAACGAAGAAGCAAAGGGTCTAATGTGAACACAAATGCACAATAATGACTACACAGAAAAGTACAAATCCGGATCCTATGAATACTTGAATCAAATTCCTAATTTATTGCTTGAAGCAGGCTTGCCGGCTCCTGTTGTTTTATTCACCCTGCCCGGGAACTTTGCATCAAGTGGCTTGAACTAGGATCTAGTCATGAACTCTATGTCTCATCAGAGCCATGTCTAGATCTGACATTGCTTTGGGTGCTTCTCAGCTATCTGTGGGGCCTACCCCCATTCCCCACCTCACCTACCCCAACCTTTTAGTGAGAGGTTCTTTTACATTTGTCATGTGATGTCTCTACCAAATCTAAATCAACCTATTCTTAGGAATGTCCTTTCAGCTGCCTTGAGCCTATGATTCCAAGCCTCTGCCCATTTTTCTCTAAAATTCCCTGCTGACTTTGGATTTCAGAGCTGAGGGAAAGCATTTAGCTCTTTGTGCATTTGCAAAGAAGAAAAACATATGTACTATTACCGTTGTTTCTTTTCTAACTTATTTTTCCAACTTTGAGAACTCTTTCTTGTTTTCTAAAGATGACTGTACTCTTCTCTCTCAGAGAAGTAGTCTTATAAATACCTAGCTATCTAAAGTTTGGCAATGAAGAAATGTAAAGCATAAAAGAACACTAACATGCATAATGATAAAAGGTGGTCTGTTCACACTCAGTACCTCATAGTACACATTGCTACCAGCTATGCATTATATTCAGTGTGATACTACTGGCAATATACATTAAACTAAACCATTTGCTCTCACTGGAAGGCCTACCTCAGGACATTGTCATTCTAAATATACCAGAGAAAATAATATAGGCTTCCACGGAATTGTCTTTTGAGGAGGTGGCAACAGGAGTGACACTATATATACCACACAACACTCAGCAAAACTTCTTAAAGATCATCCTTGGGTATGTCTTCCCCTCTTTCCCCCATCCTTTAAACCTTCCATCCTTATAATTCCCATCTCCCTTTTTTGCTGACTCCCTTTGCCTTCTGGTAGAACATCTGTTAGTGTTTGTCTAAGTCTTCTCCATTATGGGGAAGGAAAGACCTATGAAAACATATATGACATTTTGTCCCTGTCACCCAAAAAGCAATAATTTGCTTTTTATAAAGGTCATTAGTAGATATAAGATATTACCTTGATATAACAAAAAACAAATGAATAGAAGCAAAAATTTTATGCCTTCCTTCAAGCCCAAGCTTTCTTCTTTCCTTCTTTATGCTTTCATGTCTAGCCTGGTTATCTAGAGTGCTCATTATCCTAACCCCTCCCTTGTCCATTCCTTCCTTTACATCGTATAAACTACTGAAAAGTCCTTAGATAGGTACTGCTTGCAGTGGTATTTAAATTCAAACAGAAGGCAATATTTTACATTAAAAGAAAGAATATTTAATTTTGGACTTCCAGGCATCTACCCTGTCCAGGGATGAACTCTCTGAAATGGGTAAATTTTCCAGAATTTCTGAAATTTCATTATGTGGACAACTTCCTATTTGCAGTTTGGTCACAAGGAGAGCTATTCTTCAATTTGTTCATTGAAGAACATTTTCTTCTATAATTGTCTTTTGGAGCAATTGAGGCTAAAATACCAAAGAATAATACAATTCAACAACAATTTAGATTACTTTTAAAAATTTCCAAAATCCTTTTAGAAAATAATTTCATAGTGATTTATGGCTAGAGAAAAAAAAAAAGAGAAAATAGAGGTATATGTTTTATAACAATAACTACCTCCTCTATATTTCCACCTCTTCAGAAGAAGAAGGCTGTACAGATCATCAATAGTTTTTTTTATGTTATGCCTATCACACCAGGAATACTTATTTCATAATAACGTTCTAATTTATCACAATAGCAGGATAAAATTTAGTTCTTCTATTATCAATCATCATTGTATTTTCATTTACATTATAATATTATTGGTCAAACTTTTAGCTTAATGAGAACTAACATTTCTATTTATTAGGTTCTGAACTAGTGCCTTCTAAGGTATTTCTGCTTTGAAGAATATTCTCATTCATTAATAGAAATAATTCTCAGTCCTTCGAGTTAATATAGTGATAGTACATACTTAATCAATTAATTAAGAACTTTATATCTTCATTTCCTATTATTCAAAACATTTTTTCTTTATAGACACCAATTTAAATCTCTTTTTTAGTTTCCTTTATTTTTATTTTACTAACTTTTGTCTATGGATACTCGATTACTTACATAATATTTATACCTTCTATCTAGCTTAAAAGAGCAAATATATGTTCTTTGTACTACATCATGCTTAGTATAGCTTTTCAGAATTTTGGAGTTTGAGTAGTGACGCACAGACCTAAAGGCTGTGCATAAAAATTACAAAATAATGTTATACTTTAGTGACTATTAGAAGAAAAAATAGCACATTGTAAAGAATTAATGAGCTATGAATAAATAGATTTTAGCTAGCCCTGTGTAAACTGAAGACCTACAAAAGAAGATTTTTTTCTTTGTTTAATAAAACAAGTTATAGTCAATTAATTGTTATCTTTTAAATTTTGGAATATAAGTGAACTACAACATATTGTCATATAATTGAATTAAATTTGGTATGACATAAACATTATATGGTTTCAGAGAGATGGAAAATTATAACTATATAAATTGTATATTGAAAATAAAATATGATTAAAAAGTTCTAAGAATCATAATGAAATAAAAGCTTAACATGTGTCCAATAACATGATTTGACATATAAGGGGGACCCCCCATAAGCCAGGAATGTATTTATTAAAAGTGGTGTATTTATCCTTACATGTTTAAACTGTGGTCACCTTCAAAGTACTGTCTGTTTGATGTAATACACCTACCCAGACACCTTTTCCTCTGCTCAAACCCGTTTTTGAACTCAATTTGGATGGTTTTTAGTGTTTCTGCCATTTTTGGTTTTGCCTCTTCCACATTGGCAAAATCTTTCTCTTTTAGGCCTTTTGTCATTCAGGGAAACAAAAATAGTCTCTTGGGGGATCAGGTGAATAGGGAAGGTGGGGCGCAGGAGTCACAGCGTTTTAGGTAAAACCTGCTGAACCCAGCACAGTGTGGGCAGATGTGCTGGTAAATGAATTTTACTGCATTATCCAGCTGAATTTTATATAGGCAATAATAAGTATAGAAGCAAACATTATAAAAATAAAATTAGTTACAGAATCACACTTATACAAATCCCATATAAATCATATATATGTTTGTGCATAAACACCATGAAAACCTACATCAAGTTATTGATAACAGTAACCCTGTGATGATGGAACTTTAGGTGTTGTTGTTATTTTTGTGCTGTTGTTTATCTCTACTTCCTAATATTTCTACAGTGATTATTTATTTAGAAACATTTCATATGAATTATGGATCTCATCATCAATATCCAAAGTGTTTGCTTTTAGGAGGCTCATACATTTTCCACCTAGAGGATATAGACAGTATTCTAAATTTCACAAGAAGGCCGTAGAACCTGCATCTTTAGGACCCTTGGTATTGTCATGTGCATCAGGCTGACTAAATCCCTTTGTTCAAAATTGCTTTATATATTGCCTAACATATATTGAATTATCAATAAATGCTAAAAACAATAGGATGACTTTTAAACCAATCTCTCAACTCTTGTTTTGTTTTTGTTGATTTGCTTGTCATATAAATGTGAACAATTGGCAGTATACCTGTATGACTTCATGATAAAGTGAAAATTCTCAAATTATTTCTCAGTATTCAGAAGAAGAGTCTTCTCTATATTTATATTAATTCTCAGTAGTATAACTTTTTCTTTCTTCCTTTTTAGTACCATGTTTGCTTTATAAGGACAGGTGAGAAACAGGAGTCTGAATATTTTTCCTATTTGCTGTGTCAACTGGATAAAGAATATTGATCCACTTAAAGATAAGCAATTGAATGCAAATACTTTGGAAGAACCATTTTAATCACTGTGATTGTAGTGGAGCACTTAAAATACATGCAATAAAATTTAAAAATAGATTTAAAAATTCCTTCAACAGTTGCACCCATTCATCCGATAACTTTGAAATTGAAAGAACAGCTATCCCTATGGTAGGCTATAATATTTCATTTGGGGTTAATAACTGAATAAGATGATTACTATTTTGACATCTAGTGTGAGTCTTGATGTTTTTCAAACAGTTTAATAAAGTTAATTTCACCCATTTATATTATTTCTCATTGAGATTGTACCATATTATACTAACCATTAAGAATGACTGATCAGTAGTTATGGTCATTTACAAGGTAAAACCACAATGCTGAGAATTATCATTATCTTTATATGCACATATGTTCAAGAGGATGTCTGGCATCTCTCCTAAAATATACACACAAGGTTGTTATTTTGTTGGAGACATTGTATGATTGTTTGCAGATGAATTTGTCACTTTACTATTTGTTTCACTAGCAGCTTAAAAAAGGCTTTCGAACATTTGACAATTCTGCTCAGTTATAGCCTTATTTATTCTCATGTTGTAATGGTTCCTTTTGTTTTAAAAGAACTCTGTCTGATTTTGTCATGTTTCCATTATACTTTGCCCATAGGCTCGATATACTAGAATTTCCAAATAGATGGATTTTTCAACTAAAATTGAACTTACCTACCTATCCATTTTCAAACCCCAATTATACTCATCTACTTTTGCCTCAAATTATTTTTAAAAGCAGGGAAATTACACATAATTTGTGAATTCCTAATGTTTCCAATTTTTGATAATAATGTTATCACATAATCTATTTAAGTCAAAACCTTGGTATTATTTTTATGCTTCACTTTTCTAGATCTTTCTTAACCATTCAATTAAAATCTGTCCTTCAAAAATGGCTCTTAGCCCTGTGTGTCACAATTTTTTTCTTTCCTTCTGCATACTGCCTCCTCATTATCATTTAATTTGATTATTGCTATTTTAGCTATCTTCTAATTCCAGGATGCCATCCAATCCCCTGTCCTTCCCCAATACAATGCTCTTGTCTTATGGCCAAAATTACTCCTACAAAATATGGATTTTATTATTTTAATTTAATTCTTAACATCATTGATGGCTCATCATTCCCTATAAAATAAGTCACTTTCTTTCTTTCTTTTTTTTTCTTTTTTGGCATTCAAGACTCTCAACAATAATTCCCCAAACTATCTTTTCAGCTCTATAATCCACTTCTGTATACTTTCAACTCCTCATCCCCAACTCTCAATGCTTTCACTTTTTTGGTTTAATTTCAGTGGGTTATTTGCTATTCTCTGTGCATTTTCTTTCTAAAACACTGTTCTTACCAGCTTAAATGTTCTCTACAACTGAGCCCCTTATAGCCAAAAGTGTTTTCTTGGTTTAACTTTAATAGCATACCCTCCCTTAAGGCTTTAGCGATTATTTTTGAACATTTTCACCAATTTTTACCTCTTCTGTACTTACATTTTGACCCATTGATTCCAAATATTATTAGTATTTTATTTTAATAGGTATTATAATATTTGTATCATTCTGTTTTGTGTTATAGGTGAAAATGACACCAAAGAGAGTGTGTATACGTGCTTATGTGTGCACAAAGATGTTTGTGTGTCTAAGCGTGTGTATGTATGTGTGTGTGTGTATGCATAGAGGCAGAAGAAGTAGCCTCAGCTACAGGAAGTAACTTTTGCCTGTTTAACAATTTTGTCATGGTCCTACTCTATTTCTATCAGTGGAAGATGCACATCAAGATGTCCGAAATAACATTCTTCGGTCTGTTCTGACCTTTGTCATCTCACTTTAACTCATCACCCAGCAGTTGCCTAAGTATGTTGCTTTCATCAATTCCCTACTCAACTAAATTAGAAATACTATTTCGGATGAAAATAGCATTTAAGTGTCCACTGAGAAATCCCTGGTGGTTTAATTATCACAGATTTTTTTTTTTTAGAAGAAATTTGGAATGGTCTCCAATTGTGGTTAATTTAGCAATAAGTTTTCAATGGTGTGGACATGGTAATGAGTGTTAAATTATTAAACAATCTTTCACTCTGATTGCCAAGTTTTTTTTTTCAGAGCAAAACTAATATGGCGTCTTTATAATCAAGGCTGCTTTACAAATATACATCTTTATTGTTTGTTTATTTGTTTTTAAGCTTGCAGTGGAAAAATTAATTCCTCATTGAAGAACACTAAAGTTTGAGAAAAACTTAAATTATTTCTATATACCTCTCATTTTGTGAATCATGAGATATTTTTTGTAAAAGGGGAAAGCAAATTCTATCATTTATCTTTAGTATATCTCCTATTTGTTTATACAAAGAAAGTAGACTTGAGGACTAAAAAGATACATTGGGTTCAACTCCCAACTAGATAATCATAATTTTAGGGAAGACTATTTGACAACAGCTTAAGGGATACACAGAATAAGAGCATTAAACCATGTAAAAAGGATTAGACGAGTGTCCTCTTAGTAATGGGCTGAGTTGCATAAATCAGGAACTTGAATGGTAGAAGTGTATGCATTCTGATCCTAAACATGAAAAACATTCATTCTTAAATATACGCTAAATGCTTTAAATAAGAACAGTTTTTTATAATATCCATATGAATTTTCTAAAATCTACTCTTTTAAAATGTAAGTCAAGCATGGTAAGGCAGGTCCTTATCATTTAATGGAAAGGATTGGGAGTGAGTATGAAAATGTTTTAAGTCACATTTCCTAAGTCCTACAAGATGTTTAATGGGAAAAAAGTGTTCATGAATAAATGTTTTGAAAATATTGCACTTATTATGTCATCCTATATTGAAGTCAATTCACTCATTAACATATTAAAGACTAAGTATTTTAAGACACCGTTGGAAGCCAGCCTTTCTCAAAATTATTTCAGAGCAAGATAACTTTCCAAACCAATAATCACATCTTTTTTTCTCAAAACACCAAATCAGCATTCATTAAGACAAATTCTCAGAACCATTGTTTTATACTGTCACCAATTAAAAACAAAACAAAACAAAACTTTACAGGTGGAGAACAGGATTGAAGTTAAGAACTGCTTTGCAATGGCCTACTGTATTTAGCACATAAAATGAAACTGCAGAAGAATTCCATGCCGGGCTCAGGGGCTCAGCCTGTAATCCCAGCGCTTTGGGAGGCTGAGGTGAGTGGATTGCCTGAGCCCGCGGGTTCGAGACCGGCCTGGGCAACTTGGCGAGACCTCATCTCTACAATAAATCAAAAAATCAGCCGGGCGTGGTAGTGCGCGCCTGTAGTTCCAGCTACTTGGAAGGCCGAGGCGGAAGGATCGCCGGAGCCCTGCAGGTCGAGGCTGCGGTGGCCGGGAGCGGCCACTGCACTCCAGTCTGGGTGACAGAGTGAGACTCCGACTCAAAAAAAAAAAAAAAAAAGAATTCCATAGTTATTGCTGGATGGAAGCAAATTCTATTCACTGCACTGACCATGGTGTACTCCATTGGTCTTCACTGAACTTTTTTCTCATCTGCAGAGGAACGATTGTACCTCTCTCAATGTGTTGTCGTAAGGATTACATACAACTGTTTGTTTTAACAGCTCTAGAGTGCTACAAACATTCCAACTTAACTTTGCCTCACACTGCCTGATAACCTCAATGTTCCATATCAGTTCAGTTTCCCCACCTCAAGTGACTGTTTTAAGGATGCTGTCTCCGTACATGTCTGAGAACACTCCTCTAGCAGCATTGCTCATCAAATGACATTTCTTCTTACTTCTCCGTGAAAATGTCCATCTTTCGGGAAGTCCTCAATGTCCAGTTACCACACCTCTAAACTGGCCTGCATCTTGCCAGGGCTTCTCTTCCTAGTGAAATGGTGGTGTCACTAGATGGTGTTACTCCTTCAATCACAGGAGGCCTGAATTCCTCTCCTTTATATTCTTGCCGTCAATACTTTAAAATGTTTTTGTGGTTCCTATCAAATCAAAACAAACAGTACTAAAAACATATAAAACAACAAAACATGCAAATCTTTATTCTGTGCTCTCCAGCTCTCATCATACTCCTTTCTTCCAATTCAGAGTCAAAAATTTTTGAGAGAATTGTCTGTATATATTATCTTTTCTCCTCAATTTCCAATCACTCTGAATAAATAAGTCACCAACCTAGTTTCTGCACATGTAATTTACTCTCAAATTTACTTTCAAATAGCTAGTCAGCTACCATTGTTTGTTTGTATATAATAACTTTAATATCATTTGGAAAATATTTTAGAAAAACTGACTTCGAGTTACTATGTTTCTGTGATTTACTAAGACATATAGTCTACTTAAAAATATGATTATTATAAGCACTGGTAATAATTCCCAAAATGAGATTCACTAAAAGATATTACATGGATAAAGCAAGATTTTATTCCTAAAATCAGAACTATAGAGACAAGATAATGTTCATGTTGCTTAGTTTCTTCACCCTATGATTCAGTTTGGATATCCTAGAAGTCATAAAGTATACCATCTTAACATGTCCGTGTATTCATTATCTACCTATATAATTTATTAATGAGTCATGCATAAATTAGACATTTCTTAGTAGATTATGAATATGCATTGCTTATCAAATATCTTAGGTTGATTTCTTTTTAAAATAACTAATATCTTTAAATTTAATAAAGTCTTTTGTTCAGAAACTATTATTCATCAAATTTTTAACCCTCCTATTCAAATTCAAATTTAAGAAACTCTTCAACCTTTTACAAAGTATAATAAAGACTGCTCACACATCAATAAGGTATGTTTAATGGCCAGGATTTTTTGAATTAAGTTTCAAACTTTGTCCTTAACTGTTCATTTTATTCCTATTTAGATACTCAAATGATGGAATAACTCTCCTACTGTATTCTAAAAAGTCTTGCTGAATTTGAAATGAAAATTATTTTAATTATAATGACAAAAAAAGTCAATATATTTCTTTCTGAAAGTTAGTTCCATATGAGTTCATTCAAGAAGTGAAATTGTATTGGGCATAACTTATATGCACATTTTATAGTTTTAGTATGTAAATGGTAATTTAAATCATAACAGTCATCCAATTTTATAAGCAGTGTTTTAAAACAAAGTTAGGCTATCTGCAAATAGCAAGGGGTACTAAAAATAGATTCTTTTTCTGCATGTTTTCTTTCCTAGTCTTTTTGATATTTGCTTTGACTTTTCTCTTCCCTTATGTTGATTGTATCATTTTCTCTTTTTTTGAGTTGGAGTCTCACTCTGTCACTCAGACTGGAGTGCAGTGGCCACAGTATCATTTTCTTTTAAACTTTTCTTCTGGATGTAATTATTTCCAAAGGCAGTTGTAGAGGTGGGGACAATAAAATTGTTGAGCTGGTAGCTAAAGAACAAAGTATATTTTAGCCAATATACCTGATATCTCACAAGAAAATTGTATTTAGTAACTTTTAAAGCATTGTGTCATTTAATTCCAACAATAACTATGTGGAAAATACACTAAAAGTATGCTCTGCATCTAATAAACAGGGAAACAGATAAAATAAATGCTATCTAAGATTACAGTTGATAAGGGAGTTAGAATCAGAATGCAAGTCTATGTTAAAACAAATTTTATGCTCTGATTTTTCTAAAACTATGAAATGACATGAACTGAAAACTTTAGATTATCTAAAAACTTTTACATTTAGTTTTAGAATGTTAATCTCTTCTTTATTTGAACACTATTCATATTAATATATATTCTCTGATCATGCAGCAAGTGTTGGTAAAATATTGTGAAGATAATGTGTACTGATGAGAATAAAAACATGTACAAAGTAAAAAAAAAGGTATTTGTGAGCTCCATTTAAATATATTCTTATATATAATTGAGTGTTCATTCTAAAAGTCTGAGAAGTTATGTCCAATGTGGTAGTTGTGAGATAGACTCTGTAAATATTACTAATAATGAGATTTTATATTTAGCAATGATTAAGGTTTCATATTGGCAAGTTCTGGAAAAGAAATATTTTCATGATATATTTGCACCCTTAGGTCAATGTTAGATTTAAGCTACTTATACAGTACTCAGTATATAAAATCATAATGTGACTGATCCATATATAAAACTGATATTAATACCACTAGTCATTTTACATATTTATGTCTTCACATCAGAAGCAAACATTAAATCCTCATGCTTTCAAGGTTTTTCTATTTAGCATTAATATATCCTTCACATGAAAAGGTCTAATTTCTGCCTTAAGAAAACACACCAATCATTTTATTAGTAATTATGGATGATTTTCTATTTGCTCATTCTTGTTCACATTTCTGACACTTGATATTACACAGTAGATATCGTGTTTTTTAAGAAAAAGTCACATAATTATAACAATTTTATGGGACATGAAACACATTAAGAAAACTGATAATCTACTATTCACCTCCTCCAAAAATGGTAAAAAAATATTCATTACTAATCTTTCTTTGGATTCTCAAACATTGTTATAGCTTATAGAGCTGTGCAATTATCACTATAACCTAATTTTATGGGAAACTGCCAGGGGAAGCGGGGGCGCACCTCATCAACAAGAGTACCTGAATAATGAACATTTGTATACCTAACCCTGAATTGTACCCCGCATCTTTAAAATTAAAAATTAAAAAAGAAAGATTCAAAGAAGTAGAAGCCAGATTAAAAAAAAAAGTAATAGTGCCATCACTCCCCAAAAAGCACATACCCATTAGCAGTCAATTCTCATTCTGACCTCAACACCTAGGACACATCTAGTCACTTTTTGTTGTTCTACATTTGCCACTTCTGGACATTTTATATAAATAGTATCATATATGTTTTTTGTGTCTGAATTCTTTCACTGAGCATAACATTTTCAAGGTTCATTCGTGGTGTAGCATATAGCATCGTAAAGTTATAGCACATGCAATACTCACGTATTTGCGGTGTAAACAAACCTGTTGCGCTTCCAGTCACATGAACGTATAGCACAGATACTTGTGTACAGTACATAATACTTAACTATACACATTAATGTCACTGGTTTTTATGTGCTTACTGTATTTATCATAATTTTAGAGTGTACTCCTACTTACATTTTTAAAAAAGTTAACTGTAAAATAGCTTCAGGCAGGTCTTCAGAAGGTATTTGATAAGAAGGCATTGTTATTAGGAGATGACGCCCCATGTGTGTCATTGCCCCTTGAAAACCCTCCAGTGGGACAAGATATGGAGCTGGTAGACAGTGTTATCGATGGTCCAGACTCTGTAGGCCTAGAAAAATGTGTGTGTATCTTCGTTTTTAACAAAAAAATTCAGAGAGTAAAACATAAAAATTTGAAAATACAAAAATGCTTATAGGATAAGAATATAAAGAAAGAAATTATTTTTTGTATCACTGTACAATGTGGGTGTTTAAGATGTTACAAGAGTCAAAAAATTTTACAAATTAGTATATGAAGTAAGAATGTTGCAGTAAGCTAAGTTTAATTTATTATTGAAGAAAAATATTTTTAATAAATTTAGTGTAGCCTGAGTACATTGTAAAGTGTCTATAAAGTCTACAATATTGTACAGTAATGTACTAGGCCTTCACATTAACTCACCTCTCACTCACTGACTCACACAGAATTCTGCAAAGTCCATTCATGATAAATGCCCAATACAAGGGTGCCATTTTTTATCTTTTATACTATATTTTTACCATACAGTATCTATCTTTAGATATGTTTAGATACACAAATGCTGATCATTGTGTTACAATTGCCTACAATATTTAGCAACAGTATATAGTACAGTAACATGCTACACAAGTTTGTAGCATACAAGCAATAGTCTATGTCACATAACCTAGGTGTGTAGGCTATTCCATCTAGGTTTGTGTAAGTACATTCTCACAATGACAACATTGCCTCAGGACACATTTCTCAGTACATATCCTCATCAGTAAGCTATGCATGACTGCATACTACATTGTGTCTGTTCATGTCTAGTTGATGGGCTATTGGGCTTTTCCACTCTTTGGGTTTTGGGAGTAAGCTGTTATAAACATTTATATACAAGTCTTTGTGTGGACATCTGTTTTCGTTTCTCCTGGGTAGAAACCTAGGAGTAGAGTTGCTGGCTTATATGGTAATTCTATATTTAGCATTTTGAGAAACTGGTAAACTGTTTTCAAGGTGCCTATACCATTTTGCATTTCTTCTAGCAATGATAAGTGTTTCAATTTCTCCTACCCTCATCAACACTTGTTGTTGTCTTTCTGTTGATTATAATGTAATGGATGTGAAATGGGTATGACACTGTGGTCATTATTTGCATTCCTCTAATGGCATCCTTTTCATCCATTTGAAAAAAGTTTTCATGCGCCTATTGCTCATGTATATATCTTCTTTGCTTTCCTCAGTTTTTGAGTTATTTACTCTTGTATTACTGAATTGAAAGTATTCTGTATATATTCTGCATCTAAATCCCTTAACAGATTTACAACTTGCAAATACTTTTTCCCATTCTGTGGTGTCTTTTGAAACAACAACAACAAAAAAGGTTTTAATTTTGATGTAGCCCAGTGTATTAGTTATTTTATTTATCACTTGTGCTTTGGGTACCATCTAAGAAATTACTGACTGACCTGATATCATAAAGATTTACACCAATGTTTTCTGTCTTATAGTCTTAACTCTTATATGTCGATCTGTGATCCATTGTTAGTAAATCTTCATGTATGATGTAAAGTGTAGCAGTCTAAATGTATATTTTTATACATGAATGTCCAATTGTCCCAGCACAGTATCTTGAAAAGACTGGTGTTTCTCACTTAATTTTCTTGGCACTATTTTAAAAATCAATTGACCATAAATGTAAGAGTTTATGACTGAGTTCTCAATTACATTCCATTGATCTATATATCTGTTCCATGCCAGTACTATATTGCTGATTCTAGCTGTGTAATATGTTTTGAAATAAGAAGATGTACGTCCTCAAAATTTGTTGTTTTTTAAGGTTGTTTGGGTCACTTGGCATTTTTGTATTTATCTATGAATTTTAGGATTAGCTTGTAACTTTTTGCAAAAAATAAACCCCCAAAAAAACAAAAACAGATTTTGATAGGGATTGCACTGAATCTCTAAACCGATTTGTAGAGTATCATCATCTTAATAACATTAAACTTTCTGATCCATAAACATTGAATATTATTCCATTTATTCAGGTCTTTTTTCACTTCTTTCAGCAATTTCGTGTAGTTTTGAGTATGTGTCATGTAATTATTTTGTTAAATCTATTCCTAAATATTTTTAGCCTTCTTGAATCTATTGCAAATTGAATTATTTTACTCATTTTGTTTTCAATTTGTTCATTTCTAGTATAGGGAACTGCAATTTATTTATCTATCTACTTATTTATTTATGTTTTTTTTTTTTTGAGTTGGAGTCTCACTCTGTTGCCCAGGTTGGAGTGCAATGGCATGCTCGCAGCCACCCCAACATCAACCTATGGGGCTCAGGCGATCCTTCCGCCTGAGCCTTCCAAGTAGCTGGAACTACAGGCATGCCCTAGCACACCCAGCTGATTTTTTGATTTATTGAACAGATGAGGTCTTGCCAAGTTGCCCAGGCTGGTCTTGAACCCATGGGCTCAGTCAATCCTCTCACCTCGGCCTCCCAAAGTACTGGGATTACAGGTTTGGGCCACTGTAACCAGCCTGCAATTTATTTTTGCATGTTGATTTTGTATCCTATGACTTTGCTGGGTCAAAAGTTCTAATGACTATTAGAAAAGCCAAGCTGAATACCCAATGATAACATTACAGAAAGCTTAGGGAAAAATCTATTATAAGCCGACTAGCCTGTTAAAATAATGCTGACTTTTTGGTGCATTTTCTTCCGTTTTTAATTTTTTAAATCTATGCATAATTTTATATAAATACAAAAATAACATAATGCAAACTGTATCCTGTTTTTTATACTTAATACTATATGTTTTTTCATAATAGTTTTACTTAAAAATGTAACATTGATAATTACTTGTTAGTGAAGTTAACTTATTATCCTATAGGGCTTATTAGAATTCATAATTTAAAATATCAAGCCAAATTGTTATATACAAAAGTAATTAGAAATAAAAATATGGATTCAAGGGCCAGAAATATGGAAGTCACTATAAGTAGAAAACAAATAACAACAAAGAAAAACAGTAATGCAGAATATAATAAATCAACAAACTTGCTACTAGAGATAAATATCTGTTATTTAGAACACCGTATCAAATTCCTAAAAGGTAACGGATCTTTCTGATTCATATATATATTATATGTGTATATATAGAGAGAGTCAGGATCTCACTCTGTTGCTGAGGCTGGAGTGCAGTGATATGATAGTGGCTCACTTCAACCTTGGCCTCCTGGACTCAAGCAATCCTTCCACCTCAGTGTTCCAAGTAGCTGGGATCTCAGGTGCTTGCCACCATGCCTCGTTAATTTTTTTGTGTGTGTGTGGAGGCAAACCCTTGCTATGTTGCTTCGCCTGGTCTCAAATTGCTGGGCTCAAGAGTCCTCCTGCCTTCATCGCTCAAAGTACTGGAATTACAGACATGAGCCACTGTGCCTGGTCAGATTCCTATAAATGTTTTTGAACTGTGTTCTAAAACACACTTACATTTCTTATTAACACAACTTTATCCTTTGGGGGCTTACTTTTAAAATGTTCTGTGTGAGTCCAAAGCAATATTTCCTCCAGGACTAATTATTCCCCACTACTGAGACACAGTACCCATTGGCCTATGAGTTATGTAATTTCTATTCTGACTGGTGGAAGAAACCCCTGACCTTGTGTGAAGGTGAGCTGTTGTTTCCTCTCTTTATTTCTGGTGCTTTTGACCCCATCCTAGAGTAACATCTTCACATATATGCACTGATATGCACTCTTCTGAATATTTTAGGGGAATCTCTCTACCACAGTTTGTTTTTATTCTACTAGACCAAAAACCAGAAAGCTTTTCCTTAAAGGATCAGATAGAAAATATTTTAGACTTTTGACCACACAGACTCTATTGCAACTACTCAACTTTGCAGTTGTAACACAAAGCATCCATGGACCATATGTAAATGAAGTAGTATGACTCATCCAATACATACTTATGTACTAAAACAAGTGGCTGACCCAATTACTCGACTCAATCTTCTCAGTAATCATAGATACTTAACACACTTTTATCGGATCAATGATCTCACACCATTCATGTTACCATCTTTTAACAGTTCTTTAGTTTACCTATGGCTCTCTTAAATTGTGATGCTGAAGGACACGTTGACCGATTTAAAATATAGTGGGACTATTGACCTCCTTGTCCTGGACAGCCATTACTTTATTGCTCAGCCTTAGTTTTTATGCAGCAGCATTAAAATCTTGGTTTATACTGATTTTGCAATAACCTAATATACCAGTCTTTTTACTTCATTACATTTTGTTGAATCGTGTTTCTTCCATATTTCTCGTATACTTTTCATTTATTCTTCCTGTTTCATTACACTGATTTTTATCCCACAGGAGTGTATTCTTAAACAAGAGCTCCTGACTTTATCTAGAGCTAGAATTAAATAAAAATGATTGTCTTGGAACCAGACCAGTCTACAGGTATACTCTATCCAAACAATTTCAAATCTCATACCAAATTTGCAGTGGTGCTTTATATAAGTGTAACATCCTAGTTCTGCTTGAACTATCACTATACTTCCACACAACACAGTAGAATAAGTTGTGCCAACATTCGTCTGTGCTTTCTACCAAGTATCATATGTTTCCCAACTGCAGAAGAGATTTTAAGTTAATTTAGAAAGCACTGAAACTCAAGAATTTTACTATCATATGTCTAGTCTCCTATTGACTATATTTTTGGAATGTTAATATCTCATTATTATTACTTATAGTGTAAATAAAAGTGCTAATGCCAATATGTGAATAATAGGAAAGAAGGCATCTACATTTTCTGATTTGTGAGTAAAACTCTCTAAATATAAATATAAATAGTCCACCCAAAGGCTAAGGGGACAAAACTGTTCAACTGTTAAATTGAATGTGTGTGGATTAAAATAAATGGATAACACTAATAAGTGTTTATATACGTCTTCAGATCAGTTCTGGCACATGTGGAAAATAGTTATTGTCAAATTCATAATAAAAAAATATTGCACTATGAAATAGAGGACTGAGGATAGGTAAAAAACTTTACTAGCTCTCTTTCTTCGTGTGTGTGTGTGTGTGTGTGTGTGTGTGTGTGTGTGTGTGTGTGTGTGTGTTTATGGATGAAGTAAAGACTTTCTGTAGTTCCTAATTTATGATTCTAGAAATCAGCTGTCTTCAAGACAATAATGCATTCCTTGGCAATACCAATCTGAAAGCTGTCACTATATTCTGTCTTTTATTTCCATTGTTTTCATCATGCACTAAAAGATAAAAAATACAAGACTATATTTTAGGAGATTGACAGATGGCTCAGGCATATGCCATATTAGGGTCACAGTCAAATATATTTTGTAAAACATAAGGTATATCATCTTTTCAGGGCTAGAAAATGATACACAGGTCTTTCTACACTGTCCAAACTTCTCACAAGCCAAACAGACAGGTTAATTAAGGATACATTCCAAAATAAGTTATAGAAAATAAACCCAGGTATGAGATACCAGGAGAAAATAGAGGGTGAAAGGGAAAGCAAGATAGTGGGGAACAGAGAATCTGAAATGGAACCTTAAGAACACTGAATTGTCAACCTCAAATTCATTATCTTATGGTCATAAGCCACTGAATTTATGTGTACATATGAGGAAGGATGAAAGTATTCTAAGCTTGAGAATAATTGAATTCCTGACAATTACTGTTGGAACCAAATATATAAAATGAATAATAAATAGTTTATCTGACAAGATTGAGTTTGTTCTATTAATCTATAAAAATCAGGATGAACTACTTTATAAATTCCAAATCGCACTGTTATAAATTACAGCTAAGACAGGCAATTACTTACTCGTAGTATCATTTGTGGCAAATAACCTTTAACATTTTCAGGTCACCAATACACAAATAATGCCTGAAAATAACATAAGAGAAGGCCACTTTTTTGTTTGAATCTTCCTTCTGTCATCAGGATAAGCTTGAGATACTTTCCACCTCCTCTTCCGTATAGTTGCTTTTCACATATCTGAGACAGTTTTGAGAAATGGACTTGTTGAGAGATAAAGGAGGAATGTCTTAGATCTTGGCTCATCCCTGATTAGCTCCTAAGTGGTGAGAAGACAGGATCTGAAGAGGAAGAGGCCAGTCAGGCAAAAGGGGACATGTGAAGATATTAGAGACTTATTGACTTTTTCAGTCATTTGCCTGTAAGCAGCTCTCATGTGATTTACAGAATTACTGAGAAGTCAAATTTTTGCTGAAAGAAAAACAAAAACAAATGATTTGTGTCTTCTCACGTGTATGAACTTAGAGTTCAGTTTTGTTATCATGATCCAATTGTATAACTCAGTAATTTTCCAAGATAGTCAAGGATTATATTTTTCCAGGGACAGTGTAATCAAGAACAGTTTCTTTTCGTAAAATTTAAAACTAGCACCTACCTTGATTTGGATGACAAAGGCAATAATGAATACTTTTAATATCGTACTAAAAGAACCAACATCTGAATCCCTAAAAGAAATAGTATTAAGAATACTTGTGATTTTACAAAAGAAGCAAAGGTATTAAGAAGAATAAAATATATAAACTGTCTGATGATTCAGAGTTTAATTTGTACTTTTTTTCATTTGGTGAATTATTCAGACTCTTTGGTTCTCTCTCTCTTTTTAAAATCTTAATGTTTTTCTTTCATCACTTGTTATCACTTGCAGAATAAAAAGGTGAACTAAAAATGCAAAACAAAAGAAAATTTAAAAAGTATTAGTAACTAAAGTTACTATACAAGAAGATGAAAAAACATCTGGCAGCTATATTAAATAAATTGGCAGTCTTTTGCATGTAGTGAATTGTACTCTAGGTACTGTGCATAGGAATCTTTTGTTTTCTGTATTAAACCTATGTCTGTCTATAAAGTAGATATATCTGGGTAACATTGGTATGAATAAAAAAATGAATAACAGAAAATTTGAGTAAGCGGGGTAATTCCTTAACGAGTATATATATCCTGCAATTAGAACAATGGACAGATAACCTTTAATAGTCAACTAGATATAAAGAAGATCCCCTGGAATATGGCAAGATGATAGATGGAGCATGAGTTAGAAAAGGTCTCCTATCCCCTGAGAGTTGGTAACTCAAGACAACCCTATGTAGTGAGATAGTAATGAGACATAATACATAGAAAAGTGAGACAAAATATTTATGACAAAGATTTGATAGTCTTTATCCCTAAGTGGGAAATGCAAAGGAAAGGAAGAGCCAGAGAGGTAGATTTTACTTTTGAATTGTATCACAAGCTGAGTTTTACACTGTTTCAGTCTCTTCTGAGAGACTACAAGTAGCTTTGAGAGGCAAAGCTCAAGATAAATTAAAAAAACAAAACAGACAAACAAAAAAACCCCAAATAGTTCCAGGGCTCTCAATCCTGCGCCTGAGGTACTCACTAGATTTCTACCTCCAATTGTTGTCTTCCAGCACCATGGCTACTCAAAACTTCACTCTGTTTTTCAGTGGGTTTCTTCTTAACTTTTTGGCATCTGATACTCTTGGAATCTTAGAATCAGAAAATTCCTTGAGGTGCAAACCATTGCCAAAAACTGAGCTCATATCTGTGTGCTTTTCTTTCCAGTCTCTCTACCTCTCAATTTTTTGGCTTCCTTGACAACTCTGAACTCCAACTTATTTGTATAAATATTTATTGACAACCTATTGCAGATCAAGTATTGGGCTAGGTACTAGGGGAAAACTGAGTGCAAAAACAGATATGAACTTTGCCTTCATACTATTTAAAATCTACCAGAGGACACAAGGACACAGACACAATCAAGTAATTATACATACACAAGTCAAACTTAAGTTGGATCAGTGAAGGAAGTAAATGATGATGCAGAACTTGTATATTAGGTCATTTTTAACTTGAATGGGAAGGTAAGAAGATTCTCTTAGGAAATAATGCTTTATCTTTGATGAAGAGTAGGTAAGATAACATTCCTGAAAGAGGGAGCATAGATACAAAAGCCCTGTACAGCATGGTAAGAACAAGAAACCGAGAGACCAATGTGCATGAAATGAGAGTGCTTTGGGAAATACAATGTATAATAAGGTCAGATATGATACTGAATGCCAATTCATATAGTGTTTTTTAAGCCAAGCTGAGAAACTTCATCTTCATCCTCAGAGCAATGGGAAGACATTGGATGACTTTAATCAGGGAAGACCATAACAAAAACGCTCATTGGAAATTTTAGCTGGCTGCGGTGTAGCTAATGGCCTGTATTTTATTAAATATGACATTACTAATGTTATTGTTAAGTCTAAAACTTGAAGAGATTATCAGACATATTTATGGTCATAGAGCTACTAAGTGGTGGAGTTGGAACTCAAACTCACAATTCTACTTCCTGGTCTGGTACTCCTCCCAAACTGTATAATGAGAACGAGGATCACACATAGAAGGGCTTACAGGTAGGTATCCGTTGTTCGACTTGATCATCAGATGACATCAGGAGAGAAGAGACCAGTCAGACCGATGGAAAAATTATGTTGTGGCATATGAGGAACAGTTGAAGGAACCAAGTATGTCTATCCTAAAGAAGATAAAATATGGGTGGTTGGAGCATGGCAACTGTCTTCAAATACTGAAAAGCGTGAATTTGCTCTGCAGGACTTCAGAGATCCAACCAAGGTCAATAAGGATAAGATGCAGGGAAGTACATTTCAGGCTTTAATAAGAATTCACTGAGGATGGGAGTTGTCAAAACTGTAATAGGGTTTTCCTATTATTGAAAGCATATAAGCAGAGTAGGATAAGAACTCGTTAGTGATATTGTGGAAAAAACATTTATTTCTACTTTGGTCAGAGAAATGAAACTTCTAAGAGGTCTTTTGACTCCTCCATTCTGTGATTCTCTGATATATAATTACATATAACCTTTCAAATTTATTAAATGAAGAAAAGATCCAAGTATAAAAATACAGCACATTGCCTATTATGCAAATGAACTTGCTCATAATCCAAACCAATTTAAATTTCTTTATATGTATTGTCTACTATAATACCTAAGGCACAATAAGAAGCTAGGTTTGAGACAGAGCAACAAATTATAAATATAATATATAATTTGTATAATAAAATACCTATCCCTTTAAAAGCTTTCTTGAGATATAGTGATTATTAGCAAAAAAAAAATTTAGACATACTAAAAACTTCCATATATGTAAAATAAATGGAGAACTATTATCAGTTTTTATGTCTAACTTATTCTTTATATGAAATTAATGTTTCCTTTGTTAGCATGAGATGTTATTAATGTGCTTAGCATGTAGATATCAATGTTCCAAACAACTACAGAGAGCATTGTCCTATCACAACAAAAACAAAAACATCTCTAAATGTTGAAGTTTTTCAAGTGAAAGATGATACTTGCAATCTGGGAGATTAATTTGGAATTGCTTAATGAGACCTGGTATACAGCCTTATTATCAATTATGAATATACATTTTGATTCTGCCACCAGATGGCAGAAGTAGCCATTACTTAGGTAAAAGTTCACAGTTATGGTGCTTTAATATATTTTTTAACACAATTAGATTAAATCAAAGCAATTTGAATATTTTTAATAGCTCTTGTATCAAGTTTGATTACGTTAAAGATGGAAAATATTAGCTTAAATGAGATTTTGAAATTAAATTTGTTATGATGTTTAACTATTCCCTTAGAACAGTATTTTTCTTTAGTAAAAAAAAAATGGTCTCATAAGGAATTCTCACTGACACATTTTTAATGAGTGGGTAAATATTTTAATAATTTTTTATATATTAATAATTGCTATAGCTTCCTACAGGTGGTCATTGGATTTATTCATAGGAGTAAATCTAAAACCATTATGTACATGCTAAGTACAAACCAAAGAGGAAATGTATTATATAGTTACTGAGTTAAGACAGAAGTTTTTCTTTCCATTTTTTTTTTTTTAGTAGGAGTCTCACTCTGTCCCCAGGCTGGAGTGCAGTGGCATGCTTATGGCCACCGCAACTTCAACCTGCTGGACTAAGATGATCCTTCTGCCTCAGCCTTCCAGGTAGCTGGAACCACAGGCATGCGCCACCATGCCCGGCTAATTTTTTGATTTACTCTAGAGATGAGGTCTCACCAAGTTGCCAGGCTGATCTCAAAACCCTGGACTAAGGCAGTCCTCTCGCTTCCGCCTCCCAAAGTAAGATTTTTTTTTTAAAGGACTATAAGTGGTTACAAACAAGATACATGAACTTTAGTATAAAATTATCTGAATAGCTTTAATGTGTTAAAAAAATTAAAATGAATTCATCTACCCCCCAGACATTTTTTAAAAGTCATTCCAAAGAAATATACATGTTTCTTTACTAAACAGCAAATACTATGGCTAATTAAGAAGTGTTTTGAAAGATCCAGGATGCCTTAAGGATTTCCATATGAATTCACATTTATTGTTGTAGTGTTTTATTCAGTCCTTTAAAAATTTTACTTCCTTATATCTCACTGACTCCTCAACTCTCTAAATCTGATTCATCATACCTATGACAAAAGATTTACTCATATCTAGTAAGTTTGACTGCTGTCACTTGTCATGGACAACCTCTTCGTTGTCAACTAACAGACTATTTTTATCTTAAACTCTGCAGCATGTGACAAAGTTGACTGTATTTTTCTTCTTAAAACAGGATTGTTCCTTGATTTTAATGATTCCACACTCCTTTGTGTTTTTCTTTGCATTCTTTTTCAGTCTGTCTGGAAGGGGAGACACTGGTTCTTTACCCCACCAGCAGTTGCCAGAGATGATAATTTTCTCTCTCAGCAACACTTCCATATATGTTACTATTCATTCTGTCACCTCCAAATGTTATCTCTATGATGAAGCCTCCCAATTGCTCACCCCAGCCCACTTCTCTCCACTGACCCCTCAGACTTGTATATCCAACTGCCTCCTTGAACAGTCTCTTTTTATTATAGTACATTCCCTTTCTTAGTGGTACCGACTTGATGAGGGGGCTAGGCATAATGTTTCACCTTCTGGTAAAAGTATCAAAAATGTGCTTTAAGGTAAAAGCACACAACTTAAATTTTGATCACAAGAAAGAAAAAGTAACTGTATAAGAGGGGATCCAAACTACCATTACTCTTATCTAGAAGTAGGATATTTATAAAGACTATTGAAAATTTATGTCTTATTAGGGCTGTAATAGCAATACAATTGAGGTATTCTTTAGTTTATAGAATAGACATATTGAGGCTAAAGATGAACTTGAGCTAAAGTGTATTAATTCATAATGTGTAGTTCACAAATGTGTTTGAAGTAAGAATTACTGGTTTATACTGGTTTTTTTTTTTTTTTTTTGAGTTGTAGTCTCACTCTGTCACCCAGACTGGAGTGCAGTGGCCGCTCCCGGCCACCACAGCCTCAACCTGCTGGGCTCTGGCGATCCTTCCACCTCAGCCTTCCGAGTATATACTGGTTGTTTTATATTGAAAGATCTGTCAACCTGAATATATACCCATTATGTATATCTTATATTTATTGTTCTACCTGGCCTGAAATAGAAAACTGCCCAAGAGTCATCAACACCCCCAGCACATACAAGGGCAGCTAATGACCTATGATACATCTGGGTGCCAAATAATCTTCCCAAATAAAAACGAGCTGCAGTACAGACTCCATTTTAATTTGAATTCAAAAACATGGAAAGAATGAGATGTTAGATAGTGAGATCTGCAGCTGTAAAGTTATGGATTAATTCACTGAGGAGGCCAGGAGTGAGGTCGTGCATGAGTGAGGTTGTCCCTATGAGTAAGAACGGTGTTAAAGTTAGTACCTACTATATGCAAAGTATTATTCTGAGCACTCGGATTCTGACAAGTAGTAATGTTTTGCTTTCATTTTTAGGACTGAGAAATATTACACATATATGTAGGCTAAAATAAAGGAGAATGCTGAGAGGGAGAGGTTAAAGAGACTGATACAGAAATGTGTAATGACGTAAGATCCAAGCTGAGGTGTCAATAGTTAAGTTCAAGAAGTACATTGCCTCTTTCATGCCAGATGGACTCGGTCATATTGTATTCTGTGGTTGTTGGGTGAAATATTCTGTAGATGTCTATTAGGTCCAGTTGGTCAAGTGTCAAATTTACATCCAGGATTTATTTGTGAGTTTTCCACCTCAGCGACCTGTCTAGAGCTGTTTGTGGAGTGTTGAAGACCTCCACTATTATCATGTAGCTGTCTAAGGCCTCTTTTAGGGTTTTTGTAATTTGTTTTATAAATCGAAGTGCTTCAATACTGGGTGCATGAATATTAAGGATAATTAATACTTCTTGCTGGACTGAGCTCTTTGTCATTATGAAAGGCACTCCAGTATCCTCTTTTACCATTGTTGGTTTAAAGTCTGTTTTATACAAGAAAAACATCTCATTTTTTTTTTTTTTTTTCAGTTTGTGGTGGTAGATCTTTCTCCATCTCTTTACCTTGAGCTTATGGGTGTCATTAGAAATGAGATGGGTCTCCTAAAGCAGAAGAATGGTCTCATGTTTGTTTTTTAATCCAGTTTGTCACTCTGTGTCTTTTAAGTGGAGCATTTAGCTGTTGATCATCATATGTGAGGTTTTGTTCCTGTCAAACTGTTGTTAAAAGTTGCTTTGTGTTCTCAGTTTTGTGTTTGATTTTACACGGTCTGTAAGCTATGTGCTTGTGTTTGCTTTGTGTTAGGTGATACTGTTCTTTCATTTTTATGTTTAGAACTCCCTTACACATCTTTTATAGGGCCAGACTATAGGTGACAAATTCCCTTAGTGCTTGCTTGTCTGAAAAGAAGTTTATTTTTCCAATGTTTATGAAGCTTAGTTTGGCAGGGTAAGAAGTTTTTGACTGGTGTTTGTTTCCTTTAAGAATGCTAAAAATGCTTTTAAAATGCTAAAAATAATCTCTTCTTGCTTATAAGGTTTCTCCTGAGAGGTCCATGTTATTCTAATGGGTCTGTCTTGGTAAGTGGTCTGGCCCTTCTTTCTAGCTGCCTTTAAGATTTTTTTTCATATTGACTTTGGATAGTTTCATGACTATGTGCCTTGGGGATAGTCATATCATATAATATCTCATGGGAGTTCTCTGAATTTCTTGCATCTGCATGTCAAGCTCTACCGCTAGACAGGGGAAGGTTTTTTTTTTTAATTTAATTTTTTATTTTTCTATTATGTGCCCAAATACTTTTTTGTATTGGTCTCATCCTCTTATTCTCTTTCGGGAATGCTGATCAGACATAGGTTTGGTCTCTTTGCAAAATCCCATATTTCTCGAAGGCTTTGTTCATTTTTTTGAATTTTTTCTTTATTTTTGTCTGACTATGTTAATTCAAAGGGTCAGTCTTCAAACTCTGAATTTTTTTTATTCTGCTTGATCTAGTCTGTTAAGGCTTGGGACCATGTTTTGAAATTCCTTTAACAAAGTCTTCAGTTCTAGAAGTTCAGCTTGGTTCTTTATTAGAATGGCCATTTCAGCTGTCAGTTCTTGGAACATTTTCATGATTTTTTGGGTTTGGCTATCTACTTGCTCATGGATCTCACTGAATTTATCTGCCATTCATATTCTGAATTCTATATCCATCATTAGGCACAATTCATTCTGGTTAGGAGTCATTGCTTTGGAGCTGGTGCAATCATTCGGGAGTGACAAAACACTCTGATCTTTTTGTTGCTGGAGTTCTCGCACTGATTCCTTCTCATCTGAATGAGCTGATGCCTTCTCTCTCTCTCTCTCTCTCTCTCTCTCCCTCTCTCTCTCTCTCTCTCTCAAGTTTGCTGTTGTTGAGATGGGATTTTTAGTTTTAGTTTGTTTTTTTCTTTTTTCCCTTGTGGGTATGACTTTGATGTATGTTGTGTATGGTCAACTGGCTTCATTCCTGGGTATATTTTCTTTTTTTTTTTTTTTTGAGTTGGAGACTCACTGTCGCCCAGACTGGAGAGCAGTAGCCGCTCCCGGCCGCCGCAGCCTCGACCTGCTGGGCTCGGGTGATCCTTCCGCCTCAGCCTTCCAAGTAGCTGGAACTACAGGTGTGCGCTACCACACCCGGCTAATTTTTGATTTATTGTAGAGATGAGGTCTCACCAAGTTGCCCAGGCGGGTCTCAAACCCGCGGGCTCAGGCACTCCACTCACCTCGGCCTCCCAAAGTGCTGGGATTACAGGCTGAGCCACCGAGCCTGGGTATATTTTCAGAGGGCCAGTGCTTTGTGTGGGTTCCTTGTTTGCAGCTAGGATCATGAGGGGGACCATCTTGGCTAATACTTGTAGCAGTGTGCTTTTGTCAGGTGCGCCTTTAAATGGTCCTTAGAAAGTAAAGGCTGGTAGCAGGGGTGGCAGCCACAGTTGAGCCTTGGCCACAGTGTTCAGGCATATTTGTGGCCGCCTCACTGAAGACCTGAAGCAGGCATGCCCTGTCTAGGGGGAAGTAACTGCGGTGGGGGATGAGCAGAATGCCCACTGTTTCCCACTCCTGCGTTTTGCAGAGGCAGAGACTGTGTCGGGGATGCGTTCAAGCTTCCAACCTGAGTCCTCTCTTGCTGGCCCAAGAGTAACAGAGATAAGGGGCGGCAGCTGCGGCAGCCTTAGCTGGTGGCCACAGAGGGCCTGCCAGAGCGCTCTGGCAGTTGAGCTCTGAGAGGACTGCTGGGCTCCAGCCACAGCTTTCAGGCAGATATGGAGCCCTTGAGTTACTCTGGGGCTGAAGCAGGCAACCCCCACCTTGGGGGAAGCAGCTGAGATGAAGAAGAGGGAGGAGAATTCAAGACAGCTAATGTCTCCTATTTATTTTGGCTGTGGAGTCTGTGTTAGGGGTTCACTCAAATGTCTAGCGTAACTGTGCCCCTTGGCTTGGGGGCGACTGAGACGGGAGGAGGGGTAGCAGTGGCAGCAGCAGACGGCAGCTGCAGAGGGCCTACCAGAGAGCTCTGGCAGCTGAGTTCTCAGAGGACCGCGGGTTCTCTGCCACAGTGTCCAGGCAAGTGTGGGTCCCTACACTCCCTGAGCACCTGAAGCAGATGTTCCCTAAGGGGAGGGGTGCTTTGGCAGCTTGCTGCTCCTGTTTATTTTAGCTGTGAAGTCTGTGTTGAGGGCTGCATGCAAATGCCTGGTGCTCCAGCTCACTCCCTGGCCCAAGCGTGACAGGGAACAGCAGCAGAGTAGTGGCCGCAGAGGGTCTGCTAGTAAGCTCTGGTGACTGAGTTCTTAGAGGACCGCCAGCTCTCGGCTGTAGTGTTAGGCAGATGTGTGGTCCCTGAACTCCCTGAGGGCTGGAAACAGGCAATCCCCCTCTGGAGGGAAGGAGCTGGGATGGGAGAATGAGGGGTGCCCTGACTCCTTGCTGCTCCTGCATATTGTGGCTGTGGAGTTTGTGCCAGGGACACACAATATGGCTCAGAAGGGTTGCTCCCTCTCTGGCCTAGGGGCAGCAGTGGCAGTGACTTCAGAATCTGCAGCAGCCAAGAAGGGTTAGTCATTCTCAGTAGCCTGAGAGGTTTCAAGTGGGCTTGGGAAATGCCTCTGTAAAGTCACCAGGCAGGTCTCTATGTGGGTTGATCTGGAGGACTGAGGGGCCATGGACTTGGATTACAGAGGTCCATGATGGTGTGGTTTCCTGGGGTTTCTCATTTACTCATCCCATTACCACACTGGGGACCTCCTGTGGCTCCAAGTGGAGTCCAGCTCGGCAAGCTATCTGGCTTCACTCCCCTCTGCTTTCCGTGAATCCCATCACTCCTCTGGTAAAGCTCAAGGTGTGCTCTTAGATGCTCTACTTGCAGTGTTGAAATTCTCCTCCTGGTTTGGTTGCTCTCCATGAGAGACGTGTACACTCGCTCTTCTGGTCAACCATCTTGAACTCCCTTCTGTATGTTTCTATCTTAGTGGAAGAACTCCTCATGTATGTGTTTCCCTATTAACAGAGAAAGTATGAGAAATGGCCTAGTCAGTAGGAGAATACATTGGTATTCTGATAATCAGGTAATCTGAATTTAGGTTGCTAGCCATTTCCCTGGGAAAGCTAGATATTCTACACATAGAAAGCAGAAATCTGAGGGGTCTACGGGATTATTTGATTCACACTGGCTGAGGGAGGACCCCATTCATTCTATGGGAAGCTGCTGTTGGGTATGTACCTTAAGTTAGGAGAAGAAGGAGCTCACCCAGGTCCTTGAAGTTCATTATGTATGCAACCCAGAGGAAGCACTTAATGTCATTTTTACTTATTTCTGCTAATAATGTAATAGCTTTGAATAAGAGAAGGTATACTCCATCCCAGACTAGAAGAAAGAATTGATTATATAAAAGTTAAGTTATTTGAGATGGGAAGAGGACAGGGAAAGAGGAATTTAAGTAAGTGATGTGCTTAATTTTCTCAGTGAAGCAGGCATCAAAGTCATTTGCTGAGAGTGAAAGAAGTTGTGTTAGGGAGTCTGAGAGATATGGTGGGGGTTTGAAATTATAATTAAGCAAATGAAAGACGCTAAGAAAAAGTGGAAATACTGATAAACAATGCCAAGGGTCCAGGAGATGGGTATTTATTTAGGAAGAGACAGGGTTAATCACCTGTCTTTCTTTTCTTTCTTTTTTTTTTTTTTTGAGTTGGAGTCTCACTCTGTCGCCCAGACTGGAGTGCGGTGGCCGCTCCCAGCCACCGCAGCCTCGACCTGCTGGGCTCCGGCGATCCTTCCACCTCAGCCTTCCGAGTAGCTGGAACAACAGGCGCGCACTACCACGCCCGGCTAATTTTTTTATTTTATTGTAGAGATGAGGTCTTGCTAAGTTGCCCAGGCGGATCTCAAACCCGTGGGCTCAGGCAGTCCACTCACCTCGGCCTCCCAAAGCGCGGGATTACAGGCTGAGCCACCGAGCCCAGCGATTAATCACTTTCAATGGTATTGATATGCATGTGATTATATGTGCATGCTTTCCTTTGACAAAATGTAGTCTCTGTTTGTAGAAATCATGTAGGAAGCTATAGAATTGATTTATATTAGAGATTTTTCTAGGTGTACATGATAGAAAAAGGGACTCACAGTGATTGAGGAAGCTGGTGAAAGATTAGTTTATGTGATAAATCACATATCATAGCATCCACACTTAGTGAGAAAAAGATACAAGCCATCAGGGGGCCAATAGGTTAAGAGAAAAGGATTTATCAAGAGGAATCACCTCTCTATTTAAGAAGTCTCATAGATTATAAGAATAAGAACATGAGAGACTAGAAGAGTTAGAGACTTATTTCAGACTGTAGAGTGCTCATGTACACAATGTTTTAGGTAGACCATTTAAGGTGAGAACGAGAACATAACATTAACATTCTGTTGCCAAAGTGGGCTGACATTAGTATTGGCATTAAGTCGGTCAGGATATTTTAGCTTATGGGTGTTGGATAATTTATTTGCATGAATTAAAAAGGCTTCTAATATTATAATGGGAGTTCTGATATTTAAAAAAAAAGAATGTGGTCTCTCAAATTTTGGCAAGTTCGAAACATTTATTGAAAATTCAGTTGATTGTAGTTATAAGAAAAAAGTAGAATCCATGTAATATTATGACATGAGACTTTGGGGAAGATAAGACATTATAAGAGAGGACTGTTATTCAAGAGAATGCTATCATACCCTTTTCCACCATATCCAAGTGGTACAGATGTGGGGACAATGTGTCACCTTCTCAAAAAAAAAAAAGGTAAATCTGTTAACTAATAGATGAGGAGAGAACTAGAAAATACAGAGGGCATATTAGAAGAGCTGAAGAAAAAGAAGTCAATATAGAAGAAAAACAAGGAGCAAAGCTTATTAAAAGAATGACAGTTTTAGAGAAATGCTGGCCTTTAGTTTCATGGTGCAGGATTACTGGGATGTGTGGCATAACTAACTGTACTTAGCCTTAAATATTCTGACACATGTCTAAGTTGTTTGGTTGCAGAACTAGTCAAGGGTCCAAGGAAGTATCTGGTTTTGTGTTAAAAAAAATATGGAAGTAGCAATATATCAAAGTTGTGATGAGTATTTGTTTTGCAGAAAGACAATTTTGATTTGAGACAGTGACTGATCCCCTAGTGAAGCAAGGACTACTACGAGGATTATGACATAGGTGTTTGGTCCTATTTCTGTGCCAGGGTTGCGTGGAATGTAGAGAATAAAGGAGTAGTCATGATCAAGGTAGGGCATTTTGGAAATCTTGTTTTCATATTGACTTTTATTATATTTAAAAAGGAAATAATAGTTAATGCATACCCTTGTAAGGATAATTAAAGCATGCATTAATATTCAGTTTTTATACTTCTACTTATTTTTAAACAAAGACTTCTCTCCCAGTTTAACAGTATGAACGTTAAAGCTGGTGTCACTAATATAGCTCTTGGAAATGCAAAATATCTTCCACTTACTAATGACTATAATTAAGGTACACGTTTGCTAAGACCAATAATTAGGTTTCATAATAAACATACCATAGTAATCATTAGCTGTGACAGATAAAACATGGCAATATGAGGGTTTGCTTTCCTTTCTCTTTCCCTCCAGCTCACATTCTCTCTTATAAAACTTTAAATCTCGTGTCTGTACAAGTGTATGCATGTGTGCATTTTACACATCATATGGGAGATTAGGGTGCCTTCAGGAGAGTGAGGAAAGCCAAAGGTCTTGTTTGATGACAAGCTGGGAATTTCCCTCTTCTTTTGTTTCTCTTCTTTATTCCTTACAAATATTTCTTCTATACCCCTTCATGTTTCACCACCAACAGGCAAGGGAGTGAAATAGAAGTATAAAAGAGACCAGCCAGAAAGAGAAAAAGGGACAGATATCTTACATGTCTGCTGAGAAGGAAATGTGGCCTCCCCAGCTATGGCATTTAGGTCAGTGGTCAAGAGCTGAAATTATTCTCCCTTGCTAATTTATACGTTTCTTTAACATCCTAACAACAACAAAATCAGTGCCATCAGTAAGATTGCTAAGAGATAGCTTGAATAAGGGAGGCAATGGAAAGTCAAAGCAGTGAGGGGCTAGTCTTGAAACAGAGGTGGTTTGATAACATGGGTAGACTCAGCAGAAGGCGACTAGAAGTTCAGGTAAGCAGAGTGTGCAGAAGGAAATCATACATGATCATACTTGCAGGGAAAGGGAAGGTTCAACAAGAGCTAAAAGTGGACATAACAGCAGGAATCAGAAGCACAGGAAAAAGATGGAGAAAGATGGAGATATTCAGGTAACCAGGCAGAGAGTTTGCAGTTTTTCCCAGAACCTAGACAATGAACTTGATCTTTGAGAAAATGGTCAAGACAAAGCAGAGTCACAGGACGAGAAGAACTAGTCAGGTTCTTGACATTAGTTCAAGGCAAGACGCCAGGAAAAAAAAAAGGACCAAGTGATTGGGACAAGCATGCAACAATTTGAGATGTGCATTTGGTAGAAACGGAATTCTGGAGTAGGCCACAGTTTTAGAACCCATATTATGCCGAATTGCCTGTAACAGAAACTATAGCTTGGCTAAGGAGGATGTTCATCTCTGACCTGTTACAGAACTAAATCTTCAGCTGGGGGCTAAGAGACTCAGCTCTAGGTTAGTGGACAAAGATTTCTAGCATTTTGCTACAACCAAAATTTCTTTTGTAAAATTAATTAGAATTGAGTATGAAAGGAAGGTGATTGGATGATTACCTGGTAGCAATTGTGTGTTTAGTTTTGGGAAGAGTGTTCAGGGTAGTACATTGGCTCAGAGAGAAGAAACTGCAACTTATAGTGCATTTTGACCCCCAGAGCACGTTAGGGTTTTTCTCTTTTCTGGCATCTGAACCATTTGACATCCAAATTATTTTGTTTCTGTTAATCTAATAGCAAAATTTTGAGTTGTTCATTCATTCATACAACAAATATTTATTATTTTCTCTTTAATTATATTTAAGTAGAGAAGTTCTATAATCCCTTTTAAAAAACTGGTGAGTATTTAAAAACAAAACATGTTTTGTCTCTTTGCTTTAGTTAATTGTTTCCTATGATACTAACTATTCTGAGTTTCAAATAATATGAAGGAAAGACATGAGATTTGGATATTTAAAAAACAACAATAAAATCTGTTAAAGATTGGGAAACAGCCTTCAATTCATTGTATAAAATTGGATAAGCTAAAAAAATTTTTTTATGAAAACTGTACTTCATTCCATGACTTAAAACTTCCTAAGAAAAGTTGTCTTTTACCTTAAAAATAGGCTGCCTTATAAGAATGTCAATCCAACCTTAATCATAAGAACAAACGAGAAACTATAAAATTACACCTTTTTGTGCCCAACAGATGACTGAGGTCACAAGAAATGGAGTGAACTAAATTCTAAAGGGGTGATAAAGGCCTTCAAAGAGAAGCAGGGCACACAAATTATATCACCTTTTGCAGAGCAAGAGAGGAAAACTGAAAACCGTTAATGTGGGCAAAGAACAAAGAATTGAACGAATTCTTAAAGGCCAAGTATAGGCTAGTGTAGCAGAATAAAATCCCTGGAGGTAGCAGGCACAAGGTGACTCAGCACCTACTTACCAGATCATTTCCACAGACTTCCACCATGTGCTCACAAGAAAGATTTGGGTCAGGCAGGAGATCTGAGAGAGCTCCTTTTAGTGGCACACTGGTGAAAAACTCCATGTGCTTCCCACACCAACCTTTCATTGGAGCAAAAGCTATCTTCTACTAGAAGAGGGGCAGGAAACATTCCTGTCTCCTGACCCTAGGCAAAGGTCAGCAGCTACTGCAGGTTGGGTAGAAGCAAAAATGTCTGCAAATGAGAGGGGAGCAAGAAACAAGACCAATTCCATATTTCTGCACTGATAAAATCAGAGGCCGGTTGCCACTGAAGGGCAGCAAACGTATTGACTATGACAACCTTCCCTTCCCCCACCAAACAATACAAAGCAGAGTTTGGCTGAGTTGAAGAGGAAGAAAAGACAGTCTGAAAAATTTAAACCCTGTGACTTAAATGCACAGGCCTATTTAAAATTGAGGCTTTGAGCAGCAGCAAAATCATGAGCCTTGGACCTAGAGAAAGGAAGTAGGGTGGGGGGTGGAAGAGGGAAGAGGGAGATGGAAATGGAGAGAGAGAGAGAGAGACAGAGAGAGGGAGAAAGAGAGAGAGACCGAGAGAATAGTTGATTGATTTTAAGGAATTAACTGCCACAATTGCGGGGATAGTCAAGTTCCAAATTTGTAGATCAGGCTTGCAGGGTAGAAATTCAGGGAAAAGTTAATGTTGCAGTTTTGAGTCCAAAATTTGTAGGCTAGAGATTCAGGCAAGGTTTCTAATTCTGCAGGGCTTTTTTGTTTTTGATTTTGAGTTGGAATCTCACTCCGTCGCCCAGGGTGGAGTGCAGTGGTACACTCACAGCCACCCCATCGTTGACCTGATGTGCTCCGCCTTAGCCTTCCAAGTAACTGGAACTACAGGCACGTGCTACCTCCTGGCTACCTCCTGACTAATTTTTTATTTATTGTAGAGATGAGGTCTCATCAAATTGTCTGGGCTGGTCTCGAACCCTCGGGCCCAAGCAATCCATTGACCTCAGGTTCCCAAAGTGCTGGGATTACGGGCTGAGCCACTGAGCCTGGCCTAATGCTGCAGTTTTAAGGCAGAATTGTCTCTTCTTCGAGAAGTTTCAATTTTTGCACTTCAACTGGTTGGATAAAGCCCATCCTGTTACAGAGGGTAATCTGCTTTACTTAATGTCTACTGATTTCAGTGTTAATTATATTGAAACATACACCTTTGTAGTAATAGCAACCTCTAGACTTGCATTTGACCAAATAATTGGGTGCCATAACCTAGTCAAGTTAAAATACAAAATTAACCATCACAGTATCTTCAGGAAAAGAATCATTAACAATAATAAGGAGGGATATTACATGAAGATAAGAGGGTTGATTCTTCAAGAGAACACATAACAACCTTAAATATGAATGTCTGTAACTTCTACATACATACAGTAAAAGCATAGAATTGAAAGGAGAAATTCATAAATCCACAATTATTGTAGAAGTCTGACAATTTGTTCTCAGTAATCAGCAGAATATACAAACCAAAGATTCAAAAAATGATAAACCTGGATAGCACTATTAACCACCTTGACCTAGTTAACATTTATAGACCACTCCAACCAATAATAACAAAATAAATAAGATATTCTGAGCAATCAAGTTTCGATAAATTTAAGAGAATTGAAACAACTGATACATTCAATAATATGTTTGCATCTTGAGAGTATTACACTAAGTTAAATAAGACAAATAAATGACTACATAGTGTATTATTTTATTTACATGACATCCTAGAAAGGGAAAATCTATCGGGACAGACAAGAGATAACTGGTTGCCGGCAGCTAGATTTGTAGGGGAGGTAATTGATTGCAAAAGGTACAAGGGAATTTTGGGAGATGAAGAAAATTTTCTATATCATGATTGTAATGGTGGTTACAGGACTATGTGAATTTGTCAAAACTCATTAAGTTGTGCATTCAAAGTATGAATTTTATTGGTAGGTAAATTATACCTTGATAAACCTGATTTTTAAAAAATCTGAGTCTAACTTCTTCAATTTTGTAAATTTGATATGAGCAGACTTCCGTAAGATTTAAATAGATAAATAGAGCCACAACAGTGGGTTATCTAATAGCCAGGTGGTACCTAGGCCCAAAGGGCATCCCTTTGGGCTCCTTTTATGGGAGCCCTGTCCTTTCCACAATTATCTTCATCACACATTTGTAATAAATGTCTCAATTAATCTGTATCTTATAATGATCACATATTGAATGCTTTTAAAATGTAAGTATTGTTAATTAATGTATAATTTATTATACATATAATGATTATTTATAATGTGCTCAATACTCAGGGCATATCTGTAATTTTTTTCAATTGCAGAAATAAATTTATAAGATACTGTCTCATAATTGGGAGCTCTATGATTATTTTTATAAAAGCATAGTTTGTTAATTTGAACAAAGAATTATCAAAATCACAGATTCTTTAAAGAAAATGTTCTATTGAAGCTTAATATAAAGAATTACATAAAATATACAAGAGACATAGATTTTTACAAAGCAAACTCAGATCAAGAAAAAACATCATCATCATCCTGGAATCATTTGTTTTGCCTCCTTGGAGTTGCTACACATTTTCCATCTTTTTGAACTTTTTATAAATGGAATCATACAGTATACACTTTTCATGTCTGATGTGTGTTTTTTTTATACAGTATTATGTGAGTGAGATTCATCCATATTATTACATGCAATTGTGGGTTGGTGATTCTCTTGGCTATATAAGTATGCTTTTATTTTAATAACTACAATTTTGCAATTCTACTGCTGATAACCATGTCGGTTGCTTCCAATTTGGGCCATTTCACAGCTTATAGATTCATGCAGCTTGTAGGTTCAATTTATTCGACTTACAGAAACATTCTTGTATTTATCTTGTGGTTATAATGTATAGGCATTTCTAATAGGTATACATCTATGAATGTAATGGTTAGATCATGGAAAATACATATGTTTAACTTTACTCAAAATGCGTATTTTTTCTCAAATACAATTTATTTTTTGATAATGACATTTGTAATACTTTGAAGTATTAAATTTTTAGTATTAGAAGTTGAAAAATTGCTACAGACAATATCACTACCTATCTGCTTGACATCCTATGCTATCCTTCTACCAATATCCAGAACACAATATTTTATATCTCTATGTAACAGAAAAACAGTCTTCACACACATCTGTTGAGTACATGATTGGTAAGACATTGTTTTCTTGGTCTCCAGTGGCACATTACCTTGGCAATGCTTGATAGCAATGTTCTGTTCCCAAATTAAAACTCTGCATAATTCCATATTTCAATCCTCTAGAAAATGTTATCACTGACCTTACAGTGCATGTAGTTGTCAGTATTCCACTTGCAAAGTCCAATATTACTGTAATAAATGCTCTAAGAACTTGATAATCTACTGATTTGAATGCCAAGAAGAATCAGTAAATAAAAACCTGAAAGAATCAGTTTCCTCTACAGACTGATGCAGGGAAATGTGCTGGTATTGGATGAGGTATTTTCTCGTAAAACTCAATATTGTAAAAAGTAAACTTATAAACAGAGAGACAATAACTTTTGTTCATCTAATAGGTATAAATACTCTATATACTAAAGTAATATAGTTATATAACATTCCAAAAATACTCTATGGAGACACTTATAATAGTTTATAATTATTAATTATTTAACTTAGTATATTATACTTTTTTTACATATTATATATACAAATAGCATATTTGTATATATTATTATGTACTATATACAATTTATATATATCCTAAATTGATTTTTTTGGTTAAAGGTTTTTTTTAGGATGAACAAGAAAGATATAGAAACAAAGTATAGAAAAGATAGTTAAGCATACTTGCACATGGACACCCATATACATGCAGTCAACAAAACTCAAGATGCCATATGAAGATACTGAGATGCAGAGAATGATATGCCAAGGCATGATGCTTTCTCAAGCTGAACACTTTGAATTAAAAGAAACTGGAAGATCTTAGAAGCTGCCTAACTTTCTAAACTTCTCATTTTTTCTCTCTCCTCAAGCACAGAGAGGAACTCCCTTTGAAATTTCCATATCTAAAAAAAACTTCTTTCCAAAGAAATATAATATTCTAAAGACCTTTTCCCTAAGAATTTCATCAAATACCTGGGAGAGATTAACCACTGGAAAAGAGAAGACTAAAATCTATCACCAAATACAAGGAATTTTTTTCTAAATTCTAATACGTATTTCCCTGTCCTTTTTCCCTTATAATTTCTGTATTGTTTTTCTTATAATTAAGAATGCAGGTACATTCTATTGTGCTGATTATTTTCTTTTAACCAGTCTGTGAAGCCTTGTTTTTTATAGATTATTTAAATACTGTAAGTTCATTCTTCTGTCATATTGTTTTCTGCTTTTATGCATTTGTTAGAGTATTAAATTTATTTTTAAACGTCTACTTTTTAAAGTGTTTTCTTGCCTTTTATTCTTCAATAAATTAAGAAGCATATAACCTCACTTTAATTCTATTGGCAGTTACCTTTATATTTGCAAGACAATCTTTAAAGTATATGATTTTTTCAAAGTAAAATGATACCATTTAAAAATTTCATCTTTTCATTATAAAGAGGGATTGGATTTAGATTGTTATTCGTAAATTGTTCTTTTATCAGCAAATTATTTCTTGCAAAATGTCTCTATTCTGGAAACCACATCTTGAATATCTTCTTATATCCAAAACATTACTCTAATTCCTATCAGATATTCTTCCCACTCTGTCCTTCAGAGATTGCCCTTCCTCATCTCAAATACAATTGTTTCCTTTGTGTTTTATTGCTCACAGGCCTTAGGCTGTTGGTACTCTTGTTGTAGCAGGTGTTTTCTGTTTATTCATTTTCTAGTGAGGAGAGATCCGCCAGACTGTTTTCTGACATACGGAGTGTGTGAATTGCACTAACCAAATTCTCTGGCTATTTGTGTCTTGGTAAAATCTTTTTCCATATGTACAAATGGAGAGCAGGGGTGTGTGTGTGTGTGTGTGTGTGGGAGTGTGTATGTGGGGGGGTGTGTATACAACTTCTAGACTTCACTTGTTCAGATGTCATTTGTGCCAGGGCCGTGCTGATATGAGATCTTCTTCCCATATGGCTTGTTTCTTAGAAATGTGAACTAATAGACCACATGCAAAACTACAGACTTTTTCTTGTTTTGTTTTCTAAATGTTCTTATTTCTACATACATCTCCCATGATAAACCTATCACAGCCACGTCCTATTTCTCATCACAGTAATTCAGACCCATTAGGTATGTAGGGTAGAAGATAATACCTTTTCTTCTCCCATCACACAGGTTATGGCTTACACTTCTATGATAAAAGATATGTCAACAAGCAAAAAGCATAACACTTTTATTTAGCAAAGCTTTACATGTCACAAGAGCCTTTGGAATGAAGACCTGAAGTCCAGGGAAAATGATGTGTTTTTATGCTAAGTCTAATGAAAAAGTGGATAGTTGTGGAGAAAGATAATTGGACAAAGGGGATGTGATTTAATGCTAATAACCTGGGGGTTAGGGACTTAACAACACCTGTTTGTACAAATTCTTCTTGGGTTCTCTGTGTAGAATTCCTTCTGCTCTGGTATGGGACAGAACACCTCTAGAATGAAGATGATATGACCCGCTTTCAGGAGAGGCAGGTCAGAGTGTGACCATTCTAGGTTGTGTGACTTGCTTTGGGTAGGGGGAGAGGAGTCCTAGTTTCTATAATTTCCCTTAGGCAAGAGAACTTCTGGTTTCTATGACATACCTTGAAGGAGAAAGGAGAGTGAGAGAAGATCAGAGAAACCTTGCTTCTGAAGCCCTCCCAATTTCAGGCACCATACTTTAGGGTGTCATTTCCTGAACTCTGACAGTTACATAATTTGAGCTAATGTAAAAATAGTGATATTTAAATTAAAAAGTCATCATAGTTTGACTTCAGAAATAGTATCCTTTCAGAGGAAGGAGGATTGGTAACTTTTATGGTCTTTTTATATTCTTTTGTCTGACTTAAGGAGTAGATGGTTGGGTAGATTAAAACACATTCTCAGATTCTTTTGGTTCTAGATTCATGTATTGGATATTATTTCAGTTTACAAAGAAACATTTGAACCCTATTCCACTTTCCTGGTCTCTGGTGACAGGCTGTTGGGGAATTTTTTTCTCTGTCTTTTAATTTTTAATTTTAATTTTATTTTAAAGATGTGGGGTACAATTCAGGGTTAGGTATATAAGTTGACATCATACAAGTAAAGTTTGGTACTGTTATTGATGTTATGCGCCCCCCTCCTCTCTGCCCTGGTAGTGTCCTACTACTGTCAATCTCCTTCTTATAGTATTATGATAAATGTTCAGGGTCTGCTTGTGAATGAGTCCATGCAGTTTTTAATAAGCATATTAGTGGGTATTTAAGAAAACCAAATTTTTATCAACATACAAAAACAAAATTTAGAGATAGTCTGCTGTAGGTTCTCATGTTGAGCCAGGATCGAATCCCAGAAATGTCTGATGCTTTTTCTACCCTTGTATCTATGTTTGTTTTCCCATTTATAGCCTATAAATCATTTTTCTTTTTGAAAAACAAATAAATCACAGAGAAGTCTGTTTTTTAATCCAAACCACAATCCCACACATCCAGCTTGTCTCATCATTATTCTCTTTGAGTGGGACAGATCTTTGAGAACCCCAGTAACTACTTAAACCAGTGCTTTTGAATCTAAAGCTCACTGTGAATTTTTTCTCTCAGTCATGTTTCTCTAGAACCCGTGCTAACTAACATATTGCATTCCTGGCTGGGTGTCCTGCCTTTGTCTCCCTACCCCCAAGGTTTTATTGTGTACTGCAATATTTTCCCCTTTTTTCGTAATTGTTAAATGATTACAGAATGAGCATCGTCCCCCACGGGAGATTTATGCACTAAAATTTTTAACCTTCATATACCTTATAATATGTGCTAATTTGGCTCCTTGATATTTTATATTTTCATGGGAAACATTCTGAGCAATGTGGAGCTTACAGAATAACAGCCCTAAACCACGTGCAACCTGTGCTTACCAGTTTGCACTTTATTTTAATATCAAAAGGTTATGGCATTTCACTTACAGTAGAGTAAAAATGGCTGAATGGGTGTGTTGATGACATTCTGACAGATTTCATTATTTATACTATGATTTAAATAAAAGAAAGTTGAGCCATTTTTGCTATATACTGTGAAAATAGCTGTTTGTGAATGCTGATAAGTAGATTCTTTATGTGGAACAAATTAAGTGGAAATTGGATTACCAAATGATAACATTATCTGTTGGTTATCTGAGACCAATGGCATATAAAAGCTTCAGTGGACATGATGAGTTAGTAATATTCATTTTATCTTTAAGAACAAGTTCAAACTAAAATTTAAGGAAGTTTCAATATTCCCCCTTTCCCCTATGTCTGAGAGAATAGAAACAGTTTTGAGGCCATCAGGTGTTATAATTACTCTTTAATTTTTTTTTCCTGTGGAGGCATATCCAGGAATATATTAGCTAAAGGGAAAAGTAAATTTTCCATTTTTTTAGTGAAATTCCTAGTTTTGTGTCTAAATTAGAAAAGTATTGCTAAAATTTTAATTTTTAAATCAAACTTAATAATCCAAAACTTTGCTGTTATTATTTTGCATGCTGCTTCAGAATTTTTTTATTAATCTTTTATGGTGGCAAACAGCCATCCAAATGTTCTTTTTGAAATTCCTCTGTGCCCTCTGGTAGTTATGATTTTTTTTAAATAAGACCTTTTTCCAAGTCTTAATTTTCTTTATTTCTCCAACAATGCCTTCCTACTGTGAAATGAAGTTGAAATGAATCCCTCAAAATGTATACTTTTTTCCTTTTTCTTTCTTTATCTTTCTCAAAAAAAAAAAAAAGAAAAGAAAAAGGAAAAGAAAGAAATAAATTTTTATTTTTATTTTTATTTTTTAATTTTTTTGAGTTGGAGTCTCACTCTGTCGCCCAGACTGGAGTGCAGTGGCCGCTCCCGGCCACCGCAGCCTCGACCTGCTGGGCTCCGGCGATCCTTCCACCTCGGCCTTCCGAGTAGCCGGAATTACAGGCATGCGCTACCACGCCCGGCTGATTTTTTGATTTATTGTAGAGATGAGGTCTCGCTGCCCAGGTGGGTCTCGAACCCGCGGGCTCAGGCAATCCACTCACCTCAGCCTCCCAAAGGCGCAGGATTACAGGCTGAGCCACTGAGCCCGGCTGAAAGAAATTTTTTTTAAAAATTTTCTCTCTGGGTCAGCCTTAGGAATCTCTCTCTAATATCTTTGAGTTTATCAGACTCCTCATTTTAATTCTACTTGCTCTTGTTGCTACCATCAATTTTTTCTTTTATCATCCTGCAGATCCTTAATGACTTTTCTTCATTTGTGAATACCGTATTACAGGAATGGACCATGAAATATATTTATGTATCCATACAATACTCCTATCTTCCTGAAGGAGCGCCATACTAGATAATAGTTTGGTGTTGGACTGGGGCACTGACCAAACGAATATTTAAATCTATTTACTACATAGGTCTTAGACCAAGTATAAAAGGAGTTCTTTTTGTTATGTTCCAGTGCATGTTAAAATAAACATCATTTATAGCCTGATAATCTCTATGTACTTCCTAAATGAAAATCATAAATGAATCCAAATTATGTCAAATTGTGTCTATGGTATGCAAGGGTCATTTTTAAGCACTTAAAAGTCACTTCTACCTCTCAGAGTATTTTGTGCATTTTTAAAATATACTTTTTTTTTTTACAGCCCTAGTACAATGTTGTTATTTTGCAGTGAAGGACATTGGGTTATTTTCATGGCAGTGTTTAAATCACCAGCATTTTATTTTGTATTTTTGCTGAAGGTAATAAAGAATATGTGTTAGCCAGAATAATGTTTCCCCAAAAATGTCTGTGGCTTAAACCCCGGAATCTATTAGGTTGATGTATAAGTTTGCAGCATTTGTTTTTGGCATGGCAACACTGCGGTGTTGGGAATTTGTTTATCGTTTGTTATTTGGAATGACAATGTTGTGCTTGTAAATATGTCTTGAATTTTGCAGATTTGAAGAAAGTTAGTGCCATTTGTGGGCTAAAGAAGATGAAGTGGCAAGTGGGAAAAAATGAACACTTCTGACATATTCTTCTGTTGAGTTAGACCAAGGAGTAAAGGCCGTGGAGGTAGCTTGAAACACTTGTGCCCTGTACAGGGAGAATACCACTGGGTAAAGCATCACAGGAAAAGGATTTTGTCATTTCAAAGAGGACCACTTTGTCTTGAGTGATTCTACACATTCAGGAAGACATCGTGCTTTGACAAAGATCATTTAAAACAGTGAAAAACGCTACAAACTTATGCATCAACCCAATATAAATACGTTGCCTTACATAGCAAAATGAATGTTGTGGCTGTCATTGAGTTAAAGATATTGAGATAAGGAGATGATTGTGAATTTTCTGGATGGGTCCAATGTCATCACAAGGGTCTATATAACAGAGATGGGAGAAGGGCCGAGCAGAGGTCCTAGAAGCCAGGTCAGAGTCAGAGAAACTTGGAGATGCTGTGCTCTTGGCTTTGAAGATGAAGGAAAAGACCATGAACCGAGGAATGCAGGTCAAAATAATTAATATGTAAAAGAGGCGTATTTTAGGGTGGAATATTCTGCCTCTTACATCCTACTTGGTGGTGGTATGTCCTGAGTCCCATCAGTGTCTAAACTTCTTGGTGTTTATGGTTACAAGGTGTGTTACTGCACTTCCAGGCATCATGCTCATGACTGGCAGAAAATAAAGAAGGCAAAGGGAAAAAAATAACAGAGCACTAAGCTTCAACTTGATATACAGGAAAAAGTGTACTTTCCAAGAATGAATTTTAGCCTCTATCTCATTGAGCAGAACTATGTCATGTCAGGAGACAAAATTACAACAGATTTAAAAATCTTAATTGGCTTTCATTTACAATTCTAAAATCAGGCAGCCTCTCATTCTATAAAATACAGTGTGCTTTGATGAACTGAGCAGAAGAGGTTGTGCTCATAGGCAGGGAGGGCTGAGGGAAGCAGAAATGAAGAACAGAAAGCCAATTTGTTGTTTCAAAGTTATTTTCCTTGTAAAGGTTAAAGCAGAGGAAATTTTCTTATCATGCCCGTTAAAATGATTTGTTTGGGGATTTGGCAATTCTCTCTCACTCTCCTGACGTTTTGGAAGGTCAGATAAACAACCTAGTTTTGACTTGGTGATGCGCAACTTCGGCACGAGCCATTCGATTGTGGTCTGGTCAGTTGGGCCTAGCGGAGGAGCTCAATCCAAACCAATGGCCTTCGATAAATTGTATTTCACAGTCACATGGTTACAACTCCTGTCAAGACAGTCTAAGAAGGTGTTTTAGCTTTGCAAGGTCTGTCATGGGGGAAGAAAAGCAAGTGAAATGAGATTGTGAATGACTGGAAAAGCCACTTCTCAGAGACTGTGAAGTACAAATGAAAATGAATGATATACATAAGATGGATTGGTTAACTCTTATAGATATCACAATTCTTCAACTGCTAATGCTATTTAAAATATTGAGCTGCATAGGACTTGTTATGCAGAAAGTTGTCGTGAAGGATCACTAAATGTATTAGTTGAATCTTTTGCTTTTTTATTATTCTTTGATTCAAAAAGAAAATACTTGCATTGTAGAATTTTAGTGGTTATTAAAAATATATTTTTCTTTCCATGTATATGAGGAAACTTTTTATGATTTTTAAAAATAATGCCCTTCCTCTCTTACTAAAAAAAAAAAATAAGGTTAAAGTTACAAATGATTCCTATGAATATGTCTACTATCTTAGTAGATGTTCCCTGTCAAGATCTTAGGTGAAGTAATTATTTTAAATGGATGATCCTTGCACTTATGCAGACTAATCAATTTACAAAATTCTAAAACATTTTTAGAACTCTCTCACATATGTTATCCAACCAAAAGCAACAATTCTAAAATGAGATATTTTTTATTATGTAATGCAAGTTTTCTTAAAAAATGAACATATTTCACAACCAAGAATGTGACATTATCATTGCACAGCAGTAAACTTGATATGTACGGTGTGTGGCATGCACCCAGCCGTGTAATCCGTCAATAAAATTTCAGAGGTTGCTTATACCACAGTACAATCCCATAGTGGAGAATTACCCACGTTCTCATGAGCTACCATTTAAAACATTTTTTTGAAATGTGTGGCTTTCTGCTAACAGCTATTGAAAGGAGATAAGGGGGAGACAGAATGGAGTGGAAGACTCTTCTTATTATGAAAAGGAAGAAACATAGAAAAGATAGAAAAATAACATTTATACGGGCATTCTCTATAAAGAAAAAGCCATGGGTTCAGCAAGTTGTCTATATTCAAGTTTTATAATTACTCTTGAGGTTCCTGAGGGCTCCTAAACCAGGCCACTTCTGAAAGAAGACATATATTTTTTGTTATTGTTTCAAATTTGAATAATCTTTTCACACTTGGAAATTAGGAACGCACATTAAAATGTTGATAGGAAAAGAAGTAGATAGAGAAATAATTTATATTTTAATCACTTAACTTTGATAATAACTGCATAGAGGCTAAACCTCTATTATCCTAATGAAGAAAAGGTTTGTGGCAATTACCTTGATAATTGAGACAAAACCATCCAGAGGACATTATCCTGTTTAGTTAGCTGGATAAGAAGCCTGAAATTGATAGTGCTTGCTCTGGAGGCATTAAGCTTCTCAACATGAAATCAATTTTTTTCTCAGTTTGTGATAAACGTTGGCATTGGTTTCTCTTTCTATGAAATCATTCAAAAGACAAATGAGAAATAAAACAAGTGATTGTTCAACTTTGGAAAAACAGCTTGAATTTTGGAAAGTCTGATCACTGTTTACTAATGCTAGAGGAAAATAACCTACTAAAGGCAGAGTAAGGTAAATTTCGCTGTCTACTATAAATACCTAGAGGGCTAAAACCTGGGATTAGCCAGTTAGAGAAAATTAGGAGAGACATTTTGCAAGAGGTCATCTTTGAGATGACATTTCTAAATCTCAAATAGGGCTAGGATTAGTGAGTGGGATGAGCATGTGGCATGGGGTTTATGGAGGACCAGGTTGTTGCTGGGTACTGACAGCAGAAGCAGAACAATAAGACTGGCAAGAACAATTATGTGTTACTTTGTATCCTTGTTTCTAGATTGAGGAGTAATGCAGTAGAAGAATACTGAAAACTAAGTTTTGAGTTAATTTTTGGTATATTTTCAAGGTGTCTTTACTTTTCTGGTTTAAAGTAGTTATATTTTTGAGTTAATGTAATTCAGTGTAGCTTATTCGGTAATTGAGGACTTATTTTTTAAGTACAGGAAATACTCTTTTTTGTAGGATGTAATTATAGCTATATTTGTGGTGTCAAATTAAACATTCATTGTTAGACCTTCCAAATGCATAATAAATTCTTTACTGTTTTGGGGCTTTAACTCAGTGGCAAAAATATTTATATAACTGAAGTCTACATTCTATGTATAAGAAAAAATATCTCTGAATCTACATTCTTTAGGACCCACTTTTCCCTTAATAAGAAACAGAGACTATTTTAATGGCAAAAATGGGATGGGATATAATTACTAAGTGATTTTTAAAGTTGTAATTATGCTATCATTTTCATTTCTACAGTCTTGTGAAATAGGTGTGTATTATGTAAGATTTTTTTAGGTGTTGATGAAATACAAAAGTATTCTAAGACTCCATGTAATAAATGAGTTAAGAATTATGGATTTAAAATAATTTTGTTCTAAAAGCTATAATTTTATTTTTAGGTGAATACACAAAGATTTAGAACGTTATGTAATTTCATTATTTCATACAGAAAAACATCCACTGGATTAATAATACAGACAATGGATATATTAATTATTAATAATACAGACCTTTTTATTAATAATTAATAATACAGACCTTAATCTGAAGAACATAAGTTATTTATTGTAATATACATATATTGTACACTTTTATTTGTATATTTTGAAAGTAGACTTTTTTTGGGCAGCCTTCTCAGAATGATTTGTTTTTTATTTGTCTTTTGTTTCTGTGGTTCAGCTAATAGTAAGAAATAGTATATGTGTATGCATTATACAAAATTTTATATATACAATGCATTTGATTCTATTGCATATATCTTGGCACTTAGATAAATTTACTAAGAAGTGAATCGTCTGTTTAAAATGTTAAAAAATAATTATTGTGGATATCAGTGCATTGAAAAATGTGTTTTTAGCATAATATGTTAATCTTGTGCACATGAATTGCCCTTGAATGAGAAGGTATATATTTCCCTGATGATAACATACAAGTTTTCTGAATTTCTAGTGTAAACTGAAAGGTAAAACTAATTTATCTAGAAAAACTATAGTTTAGGTGCTATTATAGAAATCTTAGAAGAATTGTAGAAAGGAAAAAGCTTTACTTCTTATGTATCTCAAGAAAATATTTTTAATTAAAGCAATGCTAGGGAAAATCAGATTTTTAGAGATTAATATTTTATATTACCTAAGAAATTATTTCAAAAGGCCAGTCAGAGAACCATATAATCTAGGGTTACTAATTCTTGCACTTGGCTCATATTACTCAGAAACTTCTACAATCCTATAAAAGCAGCAAACCAAAAGCACAAGGCACATTAAGAACTTCCTCAAACTATCAAGATCAAATTCAGCATATCTCAAGATTATGAAAACCATGTATGTTCATTTTCCAAATGCCAGTGCTTGTCTTTTTCTCAATATTCCCAATGCAGAGAGCCAATAAACACTCTTCTTTCCTTGATCAAGTCAAGAGCTCCTGAAGATCTGTTTTGTGATTATTGTAATTATAGTAATATAATATAATATGACAATTATAATAATTGTAATTATGTATGGCCATTTGCAAAAGCTGTAGATTGCTTATAGTTCAGACTAACAAGTTTGGGTGACAATAATGTTAGAAATAAGAAAGCTAAAACGTACATGTCAAGAAGCTGTTTGCCTTTAATTGCTGTCCTCATATCTTTGAACTGCCGAAGAACAGAGGATTCGAACAGAGAACACTCATCTTGCATAAAGGTTTTGTATTTCTTTTGACATTTCTAATAACTCAGTAGCATGACCAGATGATACCTGAAGTAATGGAAGGGAAGAGTTGGGTGGAAGGAGTACCCATTCAACATAAATGTTCTATTTTAGCGTAATTAACATTCAAGGATCAGATGGAAAAGATAAAGTCAAAAAGAACAAAAATTACAGGAAAATTATAGTAATTGATTAAAAGGGATTATAATTGAAAAAAATAAGTGATTTCAGTTCCCTTTGATTCCTTTATTTTTATTTTTTATGTATTTTATTTTAAAGATGTGGGGTACAATTCAGGATTAGGTATACAAGTGGACATCGTACAGGTAAAGTTTGGGCCTCCCTTTAGTCCCCACTTTGCCTGGTTTGAAATCAGTTACCTTTATTGATATTGTGTCCCCACCCCCACCTTGGCAGTATCCTGCTACTGCCAATCCCTTTCTTATAGTATTAAGGTAATTGTTCAGGGTCCACTTATAAGTGAGAACATATGGAACTCTGTTCTTTCTTTCTGTGATAGATCACTGAGTATGATAGACTATAAACCCATTCAAGTTGCTGTGAAGTCATATGCTTGTCTTTCTTTATGGCTGCATAATATTCCATTGTGTATATGTACCACATTGTTTTAATCCAGTGCAGTTTTGATGGGCAGCTCAGTTGGATACATGTTTTTGCTATTGTGAATATAGTGCTGCAATAAACATGCGTGTGCAGGTATCTTTTGTAGAATGATTTCAGTTCCTCCAGGTAGATTCCCAGTAGGAGGATTGCTGGTCATATAGAAGGTCAATTTCTAGTTCTTTTAGAAATCGCCACCACACTGTTTTCCACAGAGATCGAACTAGTTCGCATTCCTACCAGCAGTGTAGAAACATTCCCTTTTCACTGCATCCTCACCCAAATTTGTTGTTGTGTTTTGTTTTACTAATGATGGCCATTCTTACTGGGGTTAGGTGGTATCTCAATGTGGTTTTGATTTGCATTTCTCTGATGATGAGTGAGACAGCACTTTTTCATGTATTTGTTGGCTGCCCATATATCTTCTTTTGAGAAGGATCTATCCATGTCTTCTGTCCACTTTTTAATGGGGCTGTTTATTTTTTCCTTTGGGCACGTTTGAGTGTCTTGTAGTACCGGAATGTTAAGCCTTTGTCAGATATACAGTTGACAAATATTTTTTCCCATTCTGTGGGCTACATCCCCACTCTCTTGATGGTTTCGTTTGCTTTGCAGAAGGTTTTCAGTTTAGTGAAAACTTGTCTATCTCATCTCTTATGGCATGAACACCTTGGGGTTTTTGTCAGGAATTGGTTGCCTACTCCAATTTCTATAGGGATGTCTCCTGCATTTTCTAAGATTCTTATAGTTTCAGATATTACATAATAGGTCTTTTAACTATCTAGAGTTGATTCTTGTGTATGGTGATAGGTAGGAGTCCTGTCTCAATCTTCTGCATGTGGTCAGCCAGTTTTCCCGGCACCATTTACTGAATAGTTTCTCCTCTCCCCAGTGATTGTTGGTGGAGTTTTTGTCAAAGATGAGTTGGTTGAGAAATTGATGTTTTGCTTCTAGAATCTCTATCCTGTTTCATTGTTCTATATGCATGTTCTTGAAACAATATCAGCCCGTTTTGATTATTGTAGCCTTATACTTAAGTTTAAAGTCTGGAAGTGTGGTACCTCCCACTTTATTTCTTTTGCTAAGTGTCATTTTGGCTATTTGTGGCAATTTATGTTGCCATATGAACTTCTATATTGTCGTTTACAGGTCTGAGAAGAATGATGTTGGTAATTTAAAGAGCTACTGCATTGAATCTGTAGATTGTCTTTGATAGGATGGATATCTTAACAATGTTGATTCTTCCTATCCATGAGCACAGAAGATTTTTCCATTTGTTTGTGTCTTCTTGAATTTCTTTGAGCAATGTTTTGTAGTTTTCATTGTAAAGGTGTTTCACATCTCTGGTTAGGAAGATGCCGAGGTATTTCAGTGTGTGTGTGTGTGTGTGTGTGTGTGTGTGTGTGTGTGTGTGTGTGTGTGTCTATTGTGAATGGCATTATGTTTTTTATATGGTTTTCTGCCTGTTTGTTGTTGGTGTATAAGAATGTGATTGTCCTTTGTCCATTTATTTTGTACCCCAAGAATTTACTAACATCCTTTATTAGTGAAAGGAAATTTTGACAGATTCTCTTGGATTTTTAAGGTATAGGATCATATTATCTGCAAAGAGAGATAACTTAACTTCCTGTTCTCCTATTTGGATACCCCTGATTTCCTTCTTTTGTCTAATTGCTCTAGGTAGGATTTCCAATACTATGTTGAACAGGAGGCGTAAGAGTGGGCAGCCTTGTCTTGTTCTGGTTTTCAAGGGAAATGCTTCCAATTTCTGTCCATTTAGCAATATGCTGTCTATGGGTCTACCATGGATAGTGCTTACTATTTTGAAGTATGTTCTTTCTATGGCTAGGTGTTTGAGGGTTTTTATCAAGAAGGGATGCTGAATTTTATCAAAAAATTTTCCTGCATCTAATTATATAAGCACGTGGTTCTTGTTTTTACATCTGTTGATGTATCTAATTATATTCATGGTCTTGTGGATGTTGAACCAGTCCTGCATCCTGGGGATAAAACATACTTGGTCAGGGTGGATGTTTTTTGAGATGTGTTGTTGGATCCTATTTTCTAGAATCTTGTTGAGAATTTTTGCATCTATGTATCTATGTTTATTAGGGATATTGGCTTGTAGTTCTCTTTTTGTTGGATCTTTACCTGGTTTGGGTATTGGTGTGATGTCAGATACTTAAAATGATTTGGTGAGTATTCCATCTTTCTCAATTGCCTGGAATACTTTCAATAGGATTAGTATCAGCTCCTCCTTGTATATTTTTCAGAATTCTGCTGGAAATTCATCTGGTCCATGGCTTTTTTTTTTCTTTTTGTAGGTAGTTTTTTAAAAGATGGAGTTAATTTTCTGGAATATTTGGTCTCTTTAGTTTCTCACTGTCTTCTTGTTTTAACCTTGGGAGGTTGTAATGTCACAAAGTCCTCTATTTCACTTAGGTTATCAAGTTTGTTTCCACACGGGTATGAATAGTAATCTCTGATTAACTTTTGCATTTCTTCGGGATCAGTTGCAATTTGATCTTTTGCGTTTCTGATTGTATTTATTTGGGATTTTTTTCTCTTTTTCTTGGTTCTGGCTATTGGTCCATCAATCTTGTTTATTCTTTCAAAGAATCAACTTTTTGTTTTGCTGTTGTTTTTCTATGATATTTTTGTTTTCAATGTCCTGTATTAGGGCTTCTACTTTTGTGATCTGGATTCTTCTGCTAAAGTTAGGGTTTGGTGGTCTTGTCTTTCCAGCTCCCTTAGGTGATTTGTTAGGCTATTAATTTGTGATCGTTCCATTTTCTTGATGTGTGTTCATAGAGTTATAAATTTCCCTCTTAGAACTGATTTCATGGCATCCCATTAGTTTGGGTAAGATGTTTCTTCATTTCTATTTGCCTGAAAATTCATTTTCCATCCTCTAACTTTGAGTTTGTATGCATCCCTTGTGGTGAGATGAGTTTCCTGGATGCAACAAATTATTGGTTTTTTAAAAAATCCACTTTGCCATTCTTTGTCTTTTCAGTGGTACATTTAGTCTTCCACGTTCAGGATATTGAAATGTGATTGTTTATGCCTATTATGAGGTTCTCATAAAGTTTTTTCTTTGTTTTCTTTTAATTTTAGGATTCATGTATGTGTGTGTTTTCAGGTTTAGAGTTGTGATGTATTGTCTGTATATTTTGTGTTCTCTTGTAAAGTGCATGGTCATTCTTGTTTTTCTTTCTTCCGTGCTTAATATCTTTTAAAGTATCTCCTGTATAGCTGGCCTAGAAGCTGCATAATCTCTTAGGAATTCGATATGTGGGAAGGATTTTAATTCTCCATCACTGATGAAGCTGAGCTTGACTGGTAGGAAATTCTTGGTTGAAATTGTTTTTCTTTGAGGACTTTGAATATAGGGCTCCATTCCTTTCTTGCTTATAGTGTTTCTGCCAATAGGTCTGCTGCTATTCTGATTGGTTTTCCCTGGTAGATAGTCTAACCTTTCTCTCTTGCTGCCTTTAGTATTTTTTCTTTGTGTCTACTTTGTGTAGGCAAATTACTATGTGTCTAGGGGTTGGTCATCTCATTTGATGTCTTGTGGGAGTTCTCTGTATCTCTTTTGCTTGGCTGGTCACATCTGTGGTGAGATGGGGAAAGTTTTATTGGATTACCTCATGGTACACTTGCTGCAAGTTGTTCTCCATTTCCCTTTCTTATTCTGGGATACCAATGAGGTATAGGTTCGGCCTCTTGATATGATTGCACATCTTTTGAAGGCTTTGTTCTTTCTTTCTGAGTCTTCTTTCTATGTTGTTTACAGATCAGGTTAATTCTATTTTCTGGTCTTCAAGTTCTGAGATTCTTTCTTCAGCTAGATTAATTCTGCTTTCCATGCTTGTCTTCTTGTTATTTATTTCCTGGATGAAATTTTTTATTGCCAAAATCTCTGTTACAAGTCCTTTCAGTGTTGCATCATGTCTTTCTTGGGTCTTAAATACTCTTTCCATCCATTCCCTAATCCTAGGGAATGTTATATTCTAGGGCCAGTCATTGGTGACTTCTATTGTTTGGGCTCTGAGATCTGATGTTTCAGGCATTTTCCCTTTGTTACACTGGAAATTACCTGTGTTCTTTTGTTGATTTTTCCTCATTTATTTTCTCTTTAATTCCAATATACAGTGGCAGTGGGAGAGGTTTTCACTTCTGATGTTTGCTCAGCCCTCTATTCTTCCCTGATCAGCCCTCTATTCTTCCCTTTCTATTTTGAAACAGGACTGTGGGTGGAACCCTTTGCTGTCTCTTATAGTTTTGAAAGTTGAATAAGGTGAAGGATGGGGAGCTATGATTCAGAACCTACTTGCACATCACAATGTTCACTGATTGTGGTATGAGTTCCTTGAAAACTACTCCCCACCATCACTCTATATGATGATGTAATGGGTACATGTGTGTACCCTCTAAGTCCAAGATATAGTGATAGCAATGAGGAGAACAGAGAAAAGTAGAATGAAATAAGATGGACAAAAAGAAAAAAAATACAGAAGCACAAATGCAGAAACTAAAGCAAAATACAATTAAACACACACACACACACACACACACACACACACACACACTCTCTCCTCTCTCTCTCTCTCTCTCTCTCTCTCTCTCACCAAAGCAAACTGGGAAAAAATGAAACAAAACAAACAAAAAGACAATTAACAGGAAAACTGAACACACACACACACACACACACACACACACACACACACACACATGCTCAACACCAACCAAAATGAGAAGAAATAAAGAGAAAAAAAGGAATTCAATCAAACCTTCACATATGCATTCACACACACATTAAACTAAAAAAAAGAGAGAACAAAAAACCCAAATCTGAAAGATGACCATCTATCATTTACATATACACAAACAGAAAACAAAAAAAAAAAAAAAAGAAGAAAGAAAGAAAGAGAAAAAAGTGGAGAGAGGATGCAGGTTAATCCCTACATGCACTTTCATTCACAAAGGAAAAAGAAAAAAATTAAATTAAAAAAAAAAACCTGTCCTCTTGTGGTGGGTTCTGTACTTATTCTTCTCAGCTATTCATAGGTAAGTCTGTCTGCTGTCTCCTGTGGAGTTGTGGTTTCATTCACAATCTCCCCAGTGTCTAACCTGAGGAAGGAGGAGGAGGCAGTGGGGGTGGGTGGGGCTTCAGTCCTCCCCTCCCACTCTTGTATGGTCAGCAGGATTACCTCCGGTGGGGAGGTGTGGGATTGTCTCTTCCCCAGGTACTGGATGGGGGGGCACTCCAACCAGGCTTATCCTGGGGTAGAGTCCTCCTACTGTAGCTGATGTCCAGGCTCTGCCTGGGTTCATACCTCTCAGTTGTGCCCCAGCCATAGGGATCTGATGTTCACAGGATTGCTGGGGAGAATAGAATTGCGTCAACCTCAGACTCACTGCTGATCTCTTTGGGGGTCTTCCTCCTCCCTTTTTTTGTCCCCACAGCTGAATCAGAGTAGGAGGTAGAGCCCCTGAGCCTCAGTACTCATCCTGTCCCTCCAGAGTTTGTGTTTTCAGGATATTCCCTGTTGGTCATGATCAATTCCTGAGTAGTTAACCCACCGTTCACAGAGATCGGGTCTGTTGGTCTGTGATGCACGTGCAGGAGCACTTTCCTGCCCAATTTTCAAGTTGATGGCAGGGTGCCTGTTTTGTCTTCTCTAGTGGGACTCTGTCTCTGGGTTCCCTCACTGTGCTCCCTCCACAGCCCTTGCTGCCAGCATCTGGTCAGGTGCTACAGTGGTGAGGCAGAACCCGGAGCCAGTAGTCACTCCAAGCAGCTTCTTTCCAGGAAGGGCTTTGCTGATTTTTTTCTTTAAAGACGCTTTGCTTCTGTGCCCTGGGAAGTGCTAGGTTCAAAGCAGAGCAGCTGCAGCACCAGCCACTTCACTAGGAGAGCCCTGGACACTTGCTCCCGAGTTCCCACTCAGTCAGCCACTCACATACCCACTTACTCGTAGAAACACATGCAGAATTGTCCATACACTCACTCACGCACACTGGGACTTGCATAGTCCAACTAGTTCTGCTGCCATCTTCCTCCCTTCCTCCCTTTGGTTTCTAACAAGACTGAAGAAACAGAAATATATTTTAGTATTTCTAACAGGTAAAAAATGATTAGGTCAAATAAAATTAATTTATATGAAATTTGAAAAGTATAACATTTCATATAATAAGCACAGCATTCACTAGTTTTCAGAAGCCAAAATTAAATACCTCAGATTACAAAACCAATAACAGAGAAAGTATATTTTATATTCTTTTTGTTTTTTTTAATTCATGATCTTGAACTTAGGGTAAATAGTCAGAAAATGCTAATTGACTATGGATACAGTGTAGGATCTAAAAAAACACAAATTATTTTAAAATTAGTTTTAAATATTCAAAATCCTAGCCAGGTTTTTACTGTCTTTAACATGAATGAAAGTCAATAATTTTGAAAATCGTAAGTATTTTTAAAATGTTTTTAGTCATTCATCTACAGGTATTATTACTATTTGAGATTGATTTGCTGTCCAGATGCAGACTGTCATAATATAATAATAAAATAATTTTGCATATATAACAATAAAGAAAAGTTGGAAAATATGCTAAGTGGCAATGGAGAATGAATCTGGAATTCAGTGTTTTTCACAACACATATATAATTTGATATATTTGGATAAAACTTTATCCAAATGGGCAATGCCTTCAAGATATGATGTCCAATGACCATGCTATAATTTCTAAGGTAGTTTCTCTTTGTGCAAGCTATCATTATAAACAAATGTATATGGTATTAAATGAAAAAAGCTTAAAATGATCCATATTTTATTGTATATAGATAATTAGATTCTTAGCCACAATGAATTTAGAAAGTGTTAATAAAGTCAAAGTAATATATATACAAGGAATTTCTTGTTGTTTCAGTAGCAATAAATGCGTAAATATGAAAAGAACCATTCATACAAAATATATCTTTTTTGAATAAAAAAAGTTGTTCTTTTTGTATTTACGTATCAATTTACCCCCTTTCCCTGCCCTTCAGCCTGGAAAGACTATCTCCACAAAACCAGTTCCTTATACCAAAAAGGCTGGAAACCACTGAGGTAGAGTATGTTTCAGCTAATAAAGGATGCCTTAATTCTATGACTCTTGCCACCCATTCTACATGTTCAAAACTGGCGAAATGGATTAAGTTTCCTCATGCTTTGGAGTCCTCTGACCTACCCTCTACTGCATTTCTCCTGCTTGTAAGAACTTCAGTGATTAGATTATACCTACAACTCAGGATAACTTCTCTATGTTAAGCATAGTCACAGGTTCCAGGAGCTTGGACATGACACCTTTGGGAGACAATTCTGGCACCATGAGGACCCCTTAAACACCACTACATGGGAAAGAACTGTCAAAACTAATTATTTAAAATAATTGGAATACTTAAACTTTATTGAATACTAGACATTGTGCTAAGCACTGTTTATGAATTATCTCAGTTAATCTCCTAGAGATAAAGACTTCTATCATCCCATTTTACATAAGAGGAAACGGAGGCTTTGTTATCTTTTCCAAGTGACAGTTTCAAGGTACACAAATCGCAGAACCTTTAGGGTAAGCACAACCTAGTGATTCATCACTTAAACTATTGCTGTGAGTGTTTTAGTAAAAAACGTTTGACCATGTCTTCTAAAACTTTTCTATTATTTTTAAACTAATATGTATGTATGCAATAACGAAATTCAGTAGTCATCCCTTGTTCTCTGTTTAACTTCCTATGGTTTCTGTTGCCTGTGGTCCACCATGGATCAAAAATATTAAATGGAAAATGTCAGAAATTAACTCGCAACTCTTAAATTGTGTACCATTCTTAGTGGTATGATGAAATCTCACACCTTCTCATTCTGTTCTGTCCTTGATATGAATCACTTCTTTGTCCAGAATACCCAGTGTGACCTGTCTGTTAGTCACTTAGTAGCCATCTCAGTTATCAGACTGACAGATCCCAAGGCGGGTGAGCACATACAATAAGGTATTTTGAGAAAGAGGGAGACTATATTTACATAACTTCTATTACATTATGTTGTTATATTCTTCTGTTCTTTATTAGTCATTGTTGTAGCTATCTTACTTGCCTAATTTATAAATTAAACTTTATCATTGAAAAAAGTATAGAGAATATCTATGATTTCAAGCATCCACTAGGGGTCTTAAAATGTATTCCTTACATTTCAAGGAATGTTTCAAATTTCCATATCCATTTCATTGGATAAGGGGGGACTATTGCAATTTCCTTTTGGCAAAAAAATGCCCTTGAATAATAATGCCTTTTATTAACACATTTACAATTTTGTGTTCAGAATTGTCAGTAACAGATTTTATTCAAAATGTATTGAAGAAGTGTTTCCTATGATGATCTGCTTCCAGCACTTTTTTTCTACCTATAGTTAAATCATTTCTTTGATGAATACATTATTAAGTGAGAAATAGTGATAAGGGGTTTGGTGGGAAGAGAACTGCTGATCTGTTGAACAGATAACAAAATGTCATAACCTAAACAAGTGGTACACACAGACACACATATAGTGCAAAAAGTAACTGGATACAGTGGTTTGTGTTATTGGGTAAGTTTGGGGTGATCTTGAGAGGGATCTGTGCTGTAGACATCGAGTACGGCAATAAGGAAAGTAATTTGAGATATTTATAAAAGTGTTGATTACATCGTGTGCTTGAAGAGAACTGGAAATGATACATATTTTTTATTTCTCTCCCTGAATTTGTAGAACTCAGTGTAGATAATAAATAATGTAACTCAATATTTTGCCCAGTTGCTTCTGATTGTAAAATTGGTCTGAGTAAAAATGAGAGCTCCTGCACTTGACTGGGATTAGAGCAGGTTGCTGCTTGGATGCTTCTTCTGTTTCTCTCTCTCTCTCTCTCTCTCTCTCTCTCTCTCCTTCTCCCTCTTTCTTTCTCATTCTGTCTCTCATTCCCTCTTCCTTTCTCTCTTGCTCTCAGTCTCTCTCTCTCTCTCACTCTCATTCTGTCTGTCTCTTTCTCTCTCTCTCTCTCTTGCTCTCTTTCTCTCTTGCTCCCTTATTCTCTGTCTTTCTCTCTCTCTAATTCTTTCTCTCTAATTCTGTCTCTTTCTCTCTCATTCTCTGCCTCTCTCCTACTCACTTTTTCTCTTTCTTTTCTCCCATTCTCCCTCTTTCTTTCTCAATCTCATTCTCTCTCTCATTCTCTGTCTCTCTCACACACATTCTCTCTCTCTCTTTTTCTTTCATTCTCTCTGTCTCATTTTCTCTCTCTGTCTGCCTCTCTCATCCTCTCTCATTCTCTCTCTCACACTTTCTCTCTCTCTCTTATTCTCTCACACACATTCTCTCTTTCTCTGTCATTCTCTCTCTCTCTCTTCTCTCTCTCTCCTTTCCTCAAAGTGGTAGATGGAAATAGCCCAGAGAGTTCATAGACACCTCTTCATTTTTGTTTTTTTTTTCACAATTGGAAGAGAGATGTCAGTAGTGTTTAAGATGTAGATGCAGTGATGAGTGCATGGAAATAAAAGAGAGGAAGCAGCATCCTATTGCATGACAGATTCTAGGGAACAATTTCATGTCTGTTCCTTGATTTTCTTAATTTATCATTGTTTACACACATTTCTGGCTATCTAGATTCTTTTGGGGGGAGTTATGTCTCACAGTCTTACATATCCATCAATTCTCACCTTGGCAGGATTTTTCACCTAATTCTACTCTTTAAACATTGTACTTTTTATTGTGTTAATCAACTCTGACTCTATCCATCTGGTTGCCATTCCTAAATTCAGCTTATTTGTGTTTGTTGTTGTCATTGTTTTAACAACTTTTTTTTTTTTAACATTTTTTATTTTAAAATTGTGGGGTACAGTTAAGGATTAGGTATACAAATATACATCATTCAGGCACCCTTGTTGTTAAGGGGTGTCTCCCTGTCCCCAGACAGATATTGACACTGTTACTCCCACCTCCCTTCCCCTCCCTACCCCCCCCATAGTTTCCCACCACTGTCAATCCTTTTCTTATAGTGTTATGATAGATGTTCAAGGTCGACTATATGAATGAGAACATGTGATACTCAGATCTTTGTTTCTGTGAGAGATCACTCAGTATTATAGACTCTAGTTCCATCCAGGCTACTGCAAAATTCGTGACTTTGTTCTTTTTTATGACTGCATAGTATTCCATCTTGCATATGTACCACATTTTTTTAATCCAGTCCTCTTTTGATGAACAGCATGGTTAGTTCCAGGTTCTTGCTATTGTGAACAATGCTGTGATAAACATATGTGTGCAGGTATCTTTTTTATAGAGTGATTGGAGTCTTCAGGGCATATTCCCAGTAGGGGGATTGCAGGGTCATATGGGAGGTCGATATTTAGAGTATTTAGGAATCGCCACACTGCTTTCCACAGAGGTTGCACTAGTTTGCACTCCTACCAACAGTGTATGTGCTCCCTTTTCGCCACATCCTCTCCAGCATCTGTTATTTTTTTGTTATTGATGATGGCCATTCTGACTGGAGTTAGGTGGTATCTCAATGTAGTTTTAATCTGCATCTCTTTGATGATTAGTGAGGTTGAACATTTCTTCATGTGTCTATTGACTGCTTGTATGTCTTTCTTTGAGAATTGTTCATATCTTTTGTCCACTTTATAATGGGCTTGTTTGTTTTTTTCTTTTCAGCACATTTGAGTTCCTTGTAGATCCAAGATGTTAGGCCTTTGTCAGAC
>NW_007253882.1:52367-56763 GCF_000164805.1 Carlito syrichta | reverse complement strand
TAGATTGCCTTAGGTAAGATGGACATCTTCACAATGTTGATTCTTCCAATCCATGAGCATGGGATATTTTTCCACTTTTTTGTGTCATTTTTTATTTCTTTGAGCAGTATTTTGTAGTTTGCATTGTAAAGGTCTTTCACATCTCTGGTTAGGAAGATGCCAAGGTATTTCATTTTTTTTGTGGCTATTGTGAATGGGATTGTGCTTTTTATTTCTGTTTGTTTATTATTGGTGTAAAGAAATGTGATTGTCTTTTGCACATTTATTTTTTACCCTGAGACTTTGCCAAAGTCATTTATCAGTGCAAGGAGGCTTTTGACAGATTCTCTTGGGTTTTCAAGGTACACAATCATGTTGTCTGCAAAGAGAGATACCTTGACTTTCTCTATTCCTATTCGGATACCCCTGATCACCTTCTCTTTTCTGATTGCTCTAGCCAGGACTTCCAATACTATATTGAACAGGAGGGAAGAGAATGGGCATCCTTGTCTTGTTCCAGTTTTCAGGGGAAATGGTTCCAATTTTTGTCTGTTTAGGAGTATGCTAGCTGTGGGTTTCTTGTAGATGGCTTTTACTATTTTGAGGTGTGTTCCCTGTATGCCTAGATGTTTGAGGTTTTTTATCAAGAAGGGGTGCTGGATTTTATCAAAAGCTTTTCTGCATCTAATGATGTAATCATGTGGGGTTTTTTTCTGACGTCTGTTGATGTATTTAATTACATTATTGTCTTGCAAATTTTGAACCAGCCTTGTGTCCCAGGGATGAAGCCTACTTGGTCATGATGGATGATTTTTGAGATGTGTTGTTGAATATGGTTTGCTAGGATCTTGTTGAGAATTTTGGTATCTATGTTCATCAAAGATATTGGCCTGTAGTTCTCTTTCTTTGTTGAGTCTTTACATGGCTTGTGTATCAATGTGATGTTAGCCTCATAAAATGATTTGGGGAGGGTTCCATCATTCTCCATCACCTGGAATACTTTCGGTAGGATTGGCATCAGCTCCTCCTTAAATGTCTTACACAATTCTGCTGGAAAACCATCTTTTCCAGGGCTTTTATTTGTAGGTAGTTTTCTTATTACATAGTCAATTTCCTTGATTGTTATTGCTCTATTTAGGGTCTAGATTTCTTCTTGTTTCAAACTAGGCAGGTTGTGTGATAACAGAAAGTCTTCCATTTCCTTAAGGTTTTCCAGTTTTTTCCATACAAGTGTACATAGTAGTCTATAATAATCTTTTGTATTTCTTTGGTGTCAGATATGACTTCAGCTTTTCTGTTTCTGATTGTATTTATTTGAGCTTTTTCTCTTTTCTCTTGGTCAGTCTAGCTAGGGGACCATTGATCTTGTTTATCCTTTCAAAGAACTAGCTTTTTGTTTCATTGTTTTTTTGTATTATCTTTTTGTCTTCTATGTCCCGGATTTGGGGGTTTTTTTGGTGATCTGGATTCTTATGCTGAAGTTAGGGTTTTGGTGGTCTTGCTTTTCCAACTTCCTAAGGTGACTAGTTAGGCTGTTAATTTGTGATCCTTCCATTTTCTTCATGTGTGTTTGCAGAGACATGAATTCCCCTCTTACTACAGCTTTCATGGTGTCCCAGAGATTCTGGTAAGATGTCTCTTCATTTTCATTTGTTTCCAGGTATATTTTAATCTCTGTTTTGATTTCATTGTTGACCCAGGAGTTGTTTAGCATCATGCTATTTAGTGTACATGTCTTTGTGGGCTTGGGGGGAACCTTGTTGGTGTTGATGTTTAGTTTTATTCCACTGTGGTCGGAAAAGGTGCGTGACAAATTTTCGATCTTTTGGAATTTGTTTATGCTTGATTTATGGCCAAGTATGTGGTCGATCTTAGAGTACATTTCATGCGATGATAAGTAGAATTTATATTCTGTGGTCATTGGGTGGAATGTTCTGTAGGTATCAGTTAAGTTCATTTGGTCAAGCGTCACATTGAGGTTCCAGATCTCGTTGCTGATTTTTTTGTCCTGATGATCTGTCTAGGGTTGTGAGTGGGGTATTAAAATCCCCAGCTATGAAAGTGTTAGAGTCAATATCTTTCTTGAGTTTTCCTAGATGCTGCTTTATGAAAAGTTGGCGCTCCTATGTTGGGTGCATATATGTTTAGGATAGATATTTCTTGTTGATGGAGTGAACCCTTTATCATTATGTAGTGGCCTTCTGTATCTTTCTAAATTTTTGATAACTTAAGTGGTATTTTCTCTGAAATTAGGATCATGACTCCTCCTTTCTTTTGTGTTCTGTTCGCCTGAAAATTTGTTTCCCATTCTCTTACTTTGAGTCTGTGTGTGTCCTTTCTAGTGAGATGGGTCTCTTGAAGACAATATATTGTTGCCTGGTGATATTTTATCCATTTTGCCATTTTATGTCTTTTAGTGGTGCATTTATTCCATTCACATTCAGGCTAATTATTGAAATGTGAGAGTTGATCCCTATCATAAGGTTCTTATTGATTTGTTGTTATTGTTCCTCTTTGTTGTCTTTCTTTTGATTTTGGGGTTGGTTTGTGTGTGCTTTACTCTTTTTCCTGTACTCTTGTGAAGAACGTTGTTGTTCTTTTTTCCTTTTCTTCTGTGTTTAGTACTTTCTTAAGTGTTTCTTGTATAGGTGGTCTGGTGGCAGCGTAAGTTCTTAGGGATTATATATGTGGGAAAGATTTTAATTCTCCCTCACTGATGAAGCTTAGCTTGGCTGGGTAGGTTATTCTTGGTTGAAATTGTTTATCTTTAGAACTTTGAAGATAGGGCTTCAAGCTCTCCTTGCTTGCAGGGTTTCTGTAGATAAATCTTCTGCCATTCTAATTGGTCTTCCATGGTAGGTAATCTGGCCTTTTTCTCTTGCTGCCTTTGGGATTTTTTCTTTTGTACCTACTTTGTTTAGGTGAATTATTATGTGTCTGGGAGTTGGTCTTCTCATTTGTTGTCTTGCAGGGGTTCTCTGAACCTCTTGTGTTTGAATTTTTGCATCACTGATGAGATGAGGGAAGCTTTTTCCATAATCTCATGGAATGTTTGTTCCAAGGTGGCCTCTGTTTCTCTTTCTGTTTCAGGAAGGCCAGTTACTCTTAGGTTCTTTCTCTTGAAGTAATTGCCCATCTCTTGAAGGTTTTGTTCTGTCTTTTTAAGCTTCTTTTCTATGTTTTTGACAATTTGGGTTAGTTCTATATTTTGGTCCTCAAGCTCTTAGATTCTTTCTTCTGCTTGGCTAATTCTGCTTTTCATGCTTATCAGTTTGTTATTTATTTCATTCACAGTATTCTTTATTACTATTATCTGAGTGATCAACTCCTTCCTAGTTTCTTCTTGTCTCTCCTCAATTCTTTTTAATCTCTCCATTAATGTCTTGGTATCTTGGTTTGTAGTTTGAGACCTGTCATTCTGGGGACTCTTCACTGTTTGCATTCCAAAGTCAGTTTTCTCAGTGTCTGCCCTCCCAGGGGCCTGGGAGAGACCCATATTCTTTTTTTGGTTTTTCTTCATTTGTGTAGATTTTTCTCTCTCCCCCTTTCCCTCCCCTTCTTTAATTCTGTTTTTCAGGGAAGGCGGTGTTGCTTTTACTTCGTTTGTTCAATCTCCTGTTCTTCCTTATGAGGGTCCTCTGGCTTTGTTCACTTTTGAGGCTGGACTGTGGGCTGGAATCCGTACTTTTTGCAGTTTTGAGGTTTAATTGAGGGGGAAGCTGTGATTCAGAATCTATCTACAGATCCCAGTATCCACCAACAGGTGTATGGGCACACTGGAACCCGTTTCTCACTGCCTTACAATCTGTCTGTGCAGCCGGGTTTAGGTTTGCTTCCTGTAACAAAAGGAAAATAATGGAAGAAGGGGGAGTCAGGAGGAAGTTAGAGAGAGAGAAGAGTGAGAAGGAAAACAGACTTACATACCAACTAACGAGTGAAAAAGAGACACAATGCCAGAAAAGAATGAGAAACAGACACACAAACAAAATTCCCTAAAGCATATTGGTAATCACATAAAGACAGTCCAATAAAATCATAATTTTTGATGTGTTTTCCCCCAACACAAAGAGGTAGTCTAAATCAGAAAGCAAACAAAAGTGAGCGAAACAAACTGTCAAAGCAATAAATCAGAAATCAAAATAAGAAACCAGAATAGCTCTGGAATCTTTCCTAAGTGTCTAAAGTGTCTTCAGTTTTGATCTCTAGTCTCTCCCCTTTGCTTTAAATGCAGGCAGATAGATTTATTCCAAGCTTGGATTCGTTCCCTTGGCTTGCTAACTGAGAGGTCTATGACAGGCCTGAGTTGCCTGTATCTGATTCAGCATGGGGGGGGCTTTTGTCTCTTGTTTAGCAATGTTACCTTAGAAACCAAGGTGAAGGCTGCTTGTAGATGGGTGGGACATGCAAATCTCTGCCT
>NW_007253882.1:24909-52347 GCF_000164805.1 Carlito syrichta | reverse complement strand
CTTTCCCTCCCCTTCTTTAATTCTGTTTTTCAGGGAAGGTGAAGTTGCTTTTACTTTTTTTGTTCAATCTCCTGTTTTCCTTATGAGGGTCTTCTGGCTTTGTTCACTTTTGAGGCTGGACTGTGGGCTGGAAGCCGTACTTTTTGCAGTTTTGAGGCTTAATTGAGGGGGAAGCTGTGATTCAGAATCTATCTGCTGATCCCAGTATCCATCAACAGGTATATGGGCACACTGGAACCTATTTCCCACTGCCTTACAATCTGTCCATGCAGCAGGGTGTAGGTTTAGTCCCTGGAACAAAAGGAGGCATGAAAAAGGAAAATAATGGAAGAAGAGGTGTCAAGAGGAAGTTAGAAAGAGAGAAGAGTGAGAGGGAAAACAGACATACATACCAACTAACAGGTGAGAAAGAGACACAAGGCCTGAAAAGAGTGAAAAACAGACACACAAACAAAATTCCCTAAAACATACAGGTAACCACACAAAGAGAGGCCAATAAAATCATGCCTCTTGATGCATTTTTCCCCAATGCAAGCAGGTAGTCTAAATCAAAAAGCAAACAAAAGTGAGCAAAACAGTCAAAGCAATAAAATCAAAAGTCAAAATAAGAAACCAGACTAGCTCTGGAATCTTTCCTGAGTGTCTAAAGTCTCTTCAGCTCTGATCTCTAGCCTCTCTCCTTTGCTTTCATTGCAGGCAGATAGATTTACTCCCAGCTTGGGTTTTTTCCTTTAGCTTGCTGCCTGAGAGTTCTGTGATGCTGAGTTACCTATATCTGATTCAGCTTAGGGGAGGGGCTTTTGTCTCCTGGTTAGCAATGTTACCTTAGAAACCAAGGTGGAGGCTGCTCCTAGGTGGGAGGGGCAATGCAAATCTCTGCCTAGAAAATGGCCACAGTGGGCAGCTCCTCTTTTGTGGATCCTTTCTCTCTGTTTGTCCGGGTCTGTGGGCAATCCACTATGACAGGCTGTGGTGGCGTGTGAGGCCCCGGGGATTAGCTGCACAGCTGGGTGCTGGATCTGGTTGCCACCAGTGGTCTGGGTTGGAAGAGGGGCTGGGAGTTCCCTCTTCTGGAGCTGAGAGTAGCTGATCAGCACCTCCTTAAGATATACTGTTCCCTTAAACAACTGTGGGGTCACACGTTGGGTGCCTTAGCCAAAGTGGGACCGAGGCTCCAAAGGGCAGGTGGTGAGCAGTGACAGTGGCTTTGGGCCCTGCACTGGGCACTTCAGCCAGAAATGGAGCTGGTATCTCTGAGAGGCGGGTGCCTAGAGCCTCCCTGGGTGACAGCGGCTTGAAATAGTGCTGGGTGGGGGCCCAAACCCAAGGTGGGGAGCTGGAACACTCAGGAGTGAGCACTGGGCTGCAGGGCTGGGAGCCCAGTCAGAGTGGAAGCTGGCAGCGGCTGAGTGCCAGGTGAATCAGTGTAGCCAGCAAGGGAACCCAGACCTCCACAAGGCAGTATCCAAGGGCCTCCACAGGTGACTGCTTGGCACTAGGTGAGATGCTGTAGCTGCGGAGGGAGCTGGGATCTCCGTGCAGCCAGGGCCATGGCTGCCTATAGTGGAGCAGCAGCAGCCGGGGGGCCACAATAGCCGGCCTTGTGTGGGACCGAGGGTCTCCGGGCCCCAGACTGGTGTGGCTGGTGGTGGGCAGGGGGGTGGGGGAAGGAAAGTAAGAGTCTTTTTGAGAACTCACATTCAGAGAATCTCACAGTTACACCTTTGCCATCACCATCTTACCGGAACTCGTTTTAACAACTTTATTGAGATGTTTTGATACTCTCAGTTCTTACTTTTGTTTCCTTTATCTCACCTTCATTTCCTCTCTTCCTCCCACTGAAAATTGATGCAGGTGATAACCCATGGCAGCTCTTCCACTTCCCCTGACAGTATCTTTAGTGAAATACAGTGAGCCAAACCCAAAGATGAGTTCTCTTCCTCTTGTCCTCATCTTTTCACATGGGCTATGATACAAATGAGTTGTGATGATAGGAACTTATTCAATCATAGTAAAATTTTTTTAGTGTAGAAATTGAGAATCAGATGTTAATTTCAATATATGTCCCTTAAATTTCAAACCTTATTCTTCATTCATTTTGTGTTGCTATAAAGGAATATCTGAGGCTGGGTAGTTTATAAAGAACAAAGGTTATTTGGGTCACAATCCTAGAGGGCAGAAAAGTTCAAGATTGGGCACCTGCATCTGGTGAGGACCTCAGGCTGCCTCCACTCATTGCAGGAAGTGAAAAGGAGCTGGTATGTGAGGAGACCACTTGGTGAAAGAGAAAGTATGAGAAAGTGGGAGTGCCTGGCTTTTTATAACAGCTAGCTCTTGTGAGGATCAATAGAGTTAGAACTCACTTATGACCACTGGAATGGCATTAATCCATTCATGAATAATTTATTTGTCCTTATGATCCAAACACCTCCAATTATGCCTCACTTCTCAACATCACCGCACTTGGTGTCCTTTTTTTTTTTTTTTCCTTTTTTTTTTTTTTTGAGTTGGAGTCTCACCCTAGCCCAGGGTGAAGTGCAGTGGCATGCTGATGGTCACCCCAGCATTGACCTGCTGGGCTGTGGCAATCTTTCTGCCTCAGCCTTCCAAGTAGCCAGAACTATAGGCGTGTGCTACCACACCCGGCTAATTTTTGATTTATTGTAGAGACAAGGTCTCACCAAGTTGCCCAGGTGGGTCTCAAACCTGCAGCCTCAGGCAATTCACTCGCCTCAGCCTCCCAAAATGCTGGGATTGCAGGCTGAGCCACTGAACCCAGCGGTGTCGAATTTCAATATGAGATTTGGTGGAGTGGGGGCAAGCAAAGTATCTCTAAGCTATTAATATATTTTATGAAAAGAGTACTCAATTTTACTGAGTATACTTCAATAGTAAAATTACAGACGGCCTTGGTGGCTCAGCCTGTAATACTGCACTTTGGGAGGCTGAGGTGAGTGGATTGCCTGAGCCCGTGGGTTTGAGACCCACCTGGCCAACTTGGCGAGACCTCATCTCTACAATTACTCAAAAACTAGCCGGGCGTGATAGCGCGTGCCTGTAGTTCCAGCCTCTTGGAAGGCTGAGAAGGAAGGATCGCTGGAGCCCAGCAGGTTGAGGCTGCGGTGACTGGGAGTGGCCACTACACTCCAGTCTGGGTGACAGAGTGAGACTCCACCTCAAAATAATAATAATAATAATAAAATTACAATAAATAATTATTTTGGCTTTCTAATTTATTTATCAATTAGTTACCAAAAACATTTTCAATATTTAGACATTGTTATAATCATCACATTGGCTTGAGGAAATCTAATAAATTGAAACCATGTTCAGAACAGAATTCTGTTCTATGGTTAAACATGTACATTTAAGACATTTTATGTCTTAAATAGTAATACATTCAATTGTTCCTAGGTTGCATATAAGTTATATTTTAAATATTCTCCTGAAAAAGAGATTTTTCATGATAAAGTCCAGACTGTAAAATACTTTGACTTCAGCTTTAAAAATATCAACTCTGTCACTAATATACCAAGAACATGCAAAATGGAACATTTTATGTTCATAGCAGCACACAGTTATTATAAATTACAGAAACAAAAAATAACCAATTAAAATTTATTATTGAAATGGTTTTCTTATGAACATAAATGTGTGATATAATTTCTCAAACCTGTTAGATTTTAAAGAACCGGTGTGATTTTGTAACCTGAAGCACAATGTATAAAAAACTATGTAGTATAAAATGTTCAGCAACTAAGGTAGTAAGAAGACTTCAGAGGATATTTTCATAAATCTGGAAGTAGTTATCCTATTTTGCTAATCTTCCTCATTCCACTTAAAATAGTGGGGCTTGAATTCTGTTTGGGGAGTGTATAAATTTTCTTGCATTGACTGTGTACATTTTGAAATGGTGCTTCTTTTACATATTGGCTAGTTCAACAACTTCTGGAGAAAATGAATAGAAGTGTAACAAATTTATTCAGTCTAAGTTTCATGTGACACAGGCACCTTCAGAAATAAAAATCCAAAGACACAGGGGATGTTTTTTATTTTAATGTTTAGGTTTAGTGAAGAATGGAAAGTCATATAGAAATGTGATAGAACAAAAGGAAATGATTTAATGGTAGTAGACTGAAGGGAGAAACCTAGCAAGGCCTGTCTGTTCAGATTCTTCTTGGCCTCTCTGCATAGCATTTCTTCCTCCTGAGTGCAAAATCGGACTGTTTTAGAATGAAAGCTTTCAAGGAAAATGGAAAAAGGACTTTCCTAGGTGTTATGGCTATCTTTGATGGAGAGGGCTTGTAGTTTCTATGACTTGCTTTGGGGGAGAGAAATTCTGGTTTTTATGATTTGCTTGTAGGGAGATAGAGGCGAAGGAGACAGGAGGGCAGGAGATCAGTGAGGCCTTGCTTCTGAGGTCATCCAATCTACTTCAGTTTAATGGATTTATCACACCAAGCTGCCATACTTTGAGCTATTATGTTCTGAGCCCCAACAAATTTAAGCGTGCCCTTTTCTAAGTGTTATTTTATTTAATTTCTATAAGGATGATGTGAAGAAAACAGAATAGAAGGTATTGCATTTAAAAAAATAAATGCAAATGATAATAAAATATTCCCAAACACATGGGACACAGCTAAAGTAGTGTTAACTAGAAAGTTTATAACATTAAATGCCTACATCAAAAAAGTGAAAAATCACAAATTAACAACCTAATGTCACAACTCAAAAAACTAGAAAAAGAAGAACAAACCAAACACAAAGTAAGCAGAAAAAAAAATTGCAAAGATCAAATCAGAACTAAATGAAATAGAGACCAAATACAAATTACAAAGGATCAATGAAAGGAAAGGTAGTTCTTGGAAAAGGTAAACAAAATTAATAAACCACTAGCTAAAATAGCCAAGAAAAAAAAGTGAGAATATTCAAATAAACACTATCAGAAATAAAAAAGGAAACATTAAAATTAATGCAACAGATATATAAAAGATTACTCAGCACTACTATGAACAACTATATGTTCACAAACTAGAGTACCTAAAGAAAATGGATACATTTCTGGAAACACAGCCCACCTCTCCTGATACTGAACCAGGAAACCAGGAAGAAATAGAACTCCTGAATAGACCAATAATGGGTAGTGAGATTAACTAAGTAAAAAACAAAAACAAAAAAACCACAAAACTCCCAACAACAACAACAACAACAAACCAAGACTAGATGAATTCACAAGCAAATCCTACCAAACATACAAAGAAGAAATAGCAATCCTTCTGAAATTATTTCAAAAAATAAAGGAGGAAGAAAGTCTCTTTAACTCATTCTATAAGGCCAGTACTACCCTAATACCAAAACTAGACAAGGACACACAACCAGAAAAAACAAAACTACTGACCAATGTCTCTGATAAACATAAGTGCAAAAATTGTCAACAAAATATTAGCAAATCAAATCCAAGAGCACATCAAAAGGATATTATGCTATAATCAAGTGGGATTTCTCATGGACATGCAAGGATGGGTCAATGTATGCCGATCAATAAGCATGATATAGCTCACAAACAGAAATAGGGACAAAACCATAAGATCTTCTCAATAGATACAGGGAAAGCATTCAATAAAGGTCAGCATTGCTTCCTGATAAAAATCCTTAACAAACTAGATGTAGAAGGGACATACCTCAACATAGTAAAGACCATATAAAATGAACCCACAGTCAACATTATACTTAATGGAGAAAAGCTGAAAGCATTCCTCCTAAAAACTAGAGCAAGAAAAGGATGCTCACTTTCACCAGTCTTATACAACATAGAGTGCTCGCCCTTGTCAGAGTCATTGCGCACGAGAAAATAATAAAAGACATCGAAATTGGAAAAGGGGAAGTCAAATTATCTCTGTTCACAGATGTTATGATCCTTATATCTAGAAAACCCTAAAGGCACCATTAAAAATACATAGATTTGATAAATGAATTTAGTAAAATTATAGATACAAAATTATTGTATAGAAATTAGCAACATTTCTGTGCACCAATAGTGAGCAAATAGAGGGCCAATTAAAGAAAGCAATCCCATTTACAATAACTACAAAATACATATATACATACATATATACATACATACCTAGGACTGTATTTAACCAAGTAAGTGAAAGATTTCTATATGGAAAACTGCAAAACACTGATGAAAGAAATCATAGATGATACAAATGGAAAAATATTCCATGTGCATGGATTGAAAAAATCAATATTGTTAAAATGACCATATTACCCAAAACAATATACAGATTTAATGCAATCCTTATCAAATTATCAATGTAATTTTTCACAGAATTAGAGAGAGCAAGACTAAAATTCATATGGAACAAAAAAGAGCCCAAGTAGCCAAAAGCAATCCTAAGCAAAAAGAACAAAGACAAAAAGCATCACATCAACTGACCTGAAATGGCACTACAAGGCTACAGTAACCAAAACAATATGGTAATGATATAAAAATAAGCACATAGGCAAATTGAATAGAATGGAGAATCCAGAAATAAAGTCATTTGCCTAAAGTCAACTGATCTTCTTCAACAAAGTAAACAAATATATATGCTGGGGAAAGGACACTTTAGTCAATAAATAATGCTGACAAATTGGATAGCCATTTGTGGAAGAATAAAACTGGATCCGTACCTCTCACCATATAAAAAAAAATAACTCAAGATGGATTAAAGACCTAAATATATGACCTGAAACTATAAAAATCCTAGAAGAAAGCCCAGGAAAAGCTCTTTTGGATATTGGCCTAGGCAAAGATTTTATGACCAAGTTCTCAAAAACAAGTACAACATAAGCAAAAATTGACAAATGGAACTTAATTAAACTTAAGAACTTCTGCGAAGCAAAAGAAGCAATCAACCGAATAAATAAACAACTTACAGAATGGGAAAACATTTGCAAACTGTGCATGTGACAAAGGGCTAATATTCAGAATCTATAAGGTACACAACTCAGCAACAACAAAAAGGTAAACAATCCCATTGAAAACTGGGCAAAGGACGTGAACAAACATGTTTCAAAAGAAGATATAGAAGTGACTAGCAAGCAAGAAAAAGTGCTCAGCATCACTAATCATCAGAGAGATGAAAATTAAAACCACAGTAAGATACCATCTTACACCAGTCTGAATGGCTATTATTAAAAAGTCTAAAAACAACCAATTTTGGCGTCGATGAAGAGAAAAAGAAACACTTACGCACTTTTGATGGGAATGTAAATTAGTGCAACCTTGGTGAAGAGCAATATGGAAACTTCTCAAAGAACTAAAAGTAGAACTACCATTCAATCCAGAATCCCACTATGAAGGAAACCCAAGGGAAAATGAATCATTATATCAAAAAGATACCCATACTCATATGTTTATCCCATATGTATCAAAAGACTCTGTTACTAACACGTCCACAAACTATAAAATTGCCCCACTATTTAGTAAAAACTTATGCTGTTCCAGATACCCACAATATACTGTGCTCTGCTTTGAATACAATCCATAATATCACAGTTTTTAAAACTTAAAGTGTCAGGAAAGTATAAAGATTTCTTTTTTTTCAGCTTCTCAGCTATTTTCTGAAAATGAATGAGATTCAATGTCTAATTTTGACAGATTTAGAATTATTGTGTCTTGTATACACATTTGTTTTACATGACTTTTATTATATTTTACCTTGGCACTTTTTTAGTACACTTAATTATTTAATATCTTTTATGGTGAGGACAACCGTGGGTTGACTTTTCCTGAAGACAGTGGTGAAAATACCATACTGAAGTGGCAGCTGTCATAACAACGAGGACTCAGTTTAAACAGATCTTGGTTTATCCCTGGGCTCTCCTAACTGATGTCCTGGCTTCTTTTGTGCCCCACTTTCCTTCTTCCACACAACAACTTGACAGAACTTTCTTAAACATACCAATCACGTATCATTCTCCTACTTAAAACCATGAAATGCTCTTAGGAGAAATCTCAATCTTCTCTCCTCAACCTAAAGACCCTACACAATCTTGCTTTCCTCTCACCCCTCATCCAACCTCATCACATTCCTCCTCACTCGTTCTATTCAGTCATCCTGACCTTCCTTCTGCCCGTTAATGTACCAACTCCTCGCAGTCTTAGCAGTTTTGCACTTGCATCCACCTGTGCCTGAAGCCATCTGCCCCTAGATTGTTCTAAAGATGCTTCTTTCTTGTTGTTCTGTTCTCAGCTAGGTCATGACTTTCCTGACCGTCACATCAAAAAAATTTTCCCCCAAATGATCGTCTTATTACTTGATGTTTTCTTTGCAGCTGAGTTATTTTGTTCAGTGATGATGTTGTTGTTTGTTAACCCCCACATGTAAGCTCCCTGAGAGTAACGCCCCTGTCCATTTTTCATACTATATTATAGGTTCTAAATACATTTGTTGAAATAATTCAAAAAATTCATGTTAGAGTACCTTAGAAATTCTGATGCATATCCCAATATAAGACACAGTTATTATAATAGCTGAGACAACCGTCTGAAGACTCTGTTATGTATATTTGTCCTGGCAAACTGGATAAAAGCATACGTAATCTGTAAGTGTGTATTGTCTTTAAGGACAAGTAGATAAGTGGTCACCTAATGTTCACGAGGCACACATTTTGATATTGATTTATTTTCAACCCGTTGTGCATTTTCTGTTTTGGCAATAATTAGAGCCTGTGAACTGAAGTGAAGGAAACATTTATAATGCTGAATAACCTAAAGTGAAGACAAGGATATCTAATTAGTCTTTCTTGTGACAATCTTTTTTTTTTGTATTAATATTCTTCTCTTTTGAAAAGTCTAACAGTGGTACTTATGTTACCAACTCTACTGATAATTAATAGTGTTCACCAGACACCTACACATATTCCCTCCAAATATTCTTGTGTAATGCCACTACTGCAGAGAACAATTTCAATGAGAGAGGAGAGCTTTTGAAGTACATATCATGTGGTCTATTATAAGGAATGTGTTCTATAATAAAAGAGAAAAAACAATCTGCTAGAACATAATATTTTATGTGATATGCCTGGTATATTGTTTAACAAAACATTTTATGGATACTTCATTAGGACATGACTTGATTAAGAAATAAGACTTAGCATTCACCCACATTTTCTTTTTTAGAGTGTCTAAGATATTTTCCTATACTATTTTCATCTAACTCACAAGCTTATTAACTTGGGAATGAGGTGACAGGGCCTTTGTCTTCAAATCTTGTAATTATAACTAATAGTAAGTTAAAGAGAAGCAGAAAGCTTATATTCAAAGTTTAAAGTAAAATGACTTTGTGGCACTTAGGGAAGGTGCCAGAAACAAATTAAGTAGGAGCATGTTATTTTTACTAGCTAGAACTTTGGGATGGCATCTTGAGGATGAAAATCATTTTATGGATACAAGAGGGATGCCTGTTTTTGGATGAAGCTTGAGGAAAGGAATCATGTTATCATAATCTCAGCATGCCTAGGACCTAATAGGAGCCTTTCCCTTGTGACCAACCACTGCTTAGTGCCAGTTGCATACGTGTACATTAAGGTAGGGATAGGAGTGAATGTATGCATACTTTCCACTGTTTCCCTCAGTGCATTCCTGAAAGCCATATCATCAACAAAATAATCACAAAAATTCTTTATGTTCACTTGGTAACATATTACTTACTGGGGGCTGCATTTTTGTCAGAGGACTTAACATTAAATAAAACGTAGCTATGTGTAGTGTCTATCAAAACTACACGGAAATGTCACTTATCTATAAATATCTACAATTTTAAGTAGTAAATTTACGACTCATGATTTTTAAGAGGCCCATAACTATACGAGTTTGAAAGGCCATTTTACAATGAAGTGCAATAATGTTAAATAAAAATAATAGCTAACATTTGTAGAGAGCTGACCATATTCAAATAATCGTTCTAACCACATTGCATATATCAACTAATTTTATCCTCAAAACACTATCAATCAGTCTTATTTTTATGGTCTCTTCAAAAATGAAAAAAGTTGAAATGTACAGCATAATCAGGTAGTAAGTTGAAGGCCATTTTCCAAATATAGGTAGGCTGGCCCTGTCTGGGCTATGATAATGTTCCCTAAGTTTTCATTATGTGTCTAACACTGTTCTAAGTCCTTTATATGTATTACCTCATTGTATTCTCACAACAAGCTTCTGAGATCAATGATATAGTATTTCTGTTTTTCAATTGAGAAGTTTGAGGCAAAGACTAATGATGATCCTTAGCCACAGATGCCTAGCTAGTAAACACTGGAGCAAGAGTTCAAATTCACATCTTACTCCAGGGCCCATATTCTTAAACACTAGTCTACAGCATGTCATGCAAATACTTTAGAAATAGGGATCAGCAAACTATCATTCACAGGCCAAATGTGGTCCACTCCCTGGTTTTGTAAATAAAGTTATATTGGAACACAGGCTTGCTCATGGCTCATGTTGTCTATGGCTGCTTCCATGCTTCAGTGGCTGAGTCGAAGGGTTGCAACAGAGACCACATGGCTCATAGCCTAAAATATTGACTATATGGTCCTTTACAGAAAAGTTTGCCAAACTCTTTTGCTTTAGACCACAAGTACTTCTTTCTCATTTTTGTTTGATTCAGCCCTCCACCACCCTGAACCTAAGTTCCAGAAAATAACAAGTGACACTAGTTACAACCATTTACCTGCTATTAGAATATGACAAAAATATTACTGATTCTTTGAGCTTAAAAATGAATCTCAATAAATTCCCTAGACAGAAATAAGGCAACATTCTCTGCTCATGCTGACATCTAAAAAAGGAAAAGGCAACTGAGGTTTTGAACTCATTCTACTGAAGAACATGGACACTGAGGACAGTTTGTTCAAATTTGCACATTCTGATTCTACCACTTTCTAGCTTTGTGACTTGGACCTTAACTTAACCTCTGCATGCCCTAGTTCCATTTCCTCATCTCCACAAATGGGGAAACTAGTAGACCTAGTTTGTGGGAGTACAGCAAAACACCTCTTCGTATTGTACTTCACTTTATTGTGCTTCACAGACAATGTACGTTTTACAAACTGAAGTTTTGTGGCAGCCGTGCATCAAGCAAGTCTGTTGGTGTCATTTTTTCCATGGCATGGGCTGGCTTCATCTTTCTGCATCATGTTTTGATTATCCTTGTAATATTTTAAATGTTTTATCATTATTGTATCTGTTACAGTGATCTGTAGACAGTGATATTTGATGTTACTATTTTAATTATTTTGGGAAGCCATGAACCATGCCCATATAAGACAACCAACTTAATCAGTGTGTTCTGACAGCTCCAGTGACTGGTTGTTTCCCATCTCTCTCCCCCCCCTTGAGCCTCCCTATTTCTTGAGACAAAACAAAATTTAAATTAGGTCACTTTATAACCCCGAAATAACCTCTAGGTGTTCAAGTGATAGGGAGAGTCACATATCTCTCACTTCAAATTAAAAGGTAGAGACAATTAAATTTAGTAAAGAAGACATGTTGAAAGCCAAGATAGGACAAATACTAGGGCTCTTAGGCCAGTTAGCCAAGAAGTGAATGCAAAGAAAACGTTCTTGAAGGAGTTTAAAAGTTCTACTCTGGTGAACAGGTGAATGATAAAAAAGTGAAGCAGCCTTGTTGCTAATATGGAGAAAGTTTTGGTGGTGTGGATAAAAGATCAAACCAACTGCAACATTCCCTTAAGCCAGAGCCTAATCCAGAGCAAGGTCCAAACTCTCTTGAATTCTGTGAAGGCTGAGAGAAGTGAGGAGGCTGCATATGAAAAACTGAAAGCTAACAGATATCGGTTTGTGAGGTTTAAGGAAAGAAGCCATCTCCACAACATTAAAGTGTAAGTGCTAATGTAGAAGCTGCAGCAAGTTATCCAGAAGATCTAGCTAAGATCATTGATGAAGATAGCTATGCCAAACAACAGATTTTCAGTGTAGACAAAACAGCCCTCTATTGGAAAGAGTCGCCATTAGAACTTTCAGACTAAAGAGGAGAAGTCAATGCCTGGATTCAAAGCTTCGAAGGACAGGCTGAATCTCTTGGTAGGAGCTAATGCAGTTAGTGACTTTCAGTTGAAGTTAATGCTCATCTATCATTTTGAAAATACTAGAGCCTTTAGGAATTATGCTAAATCTATTCTTCCTATGCTCTATAAATTGAATAATAAAGCATGGGTGATAACACATCTGTTTATAGCATGGCTTACTGACTATTTTAAGCCCACTACAGAGAGCTACTGCTCAGAAAAAAAAAATCTTTTCAAAATATTACCATTCATGGACAATGCATCTAGTCATCCAACAGCTCTGATGAAGGTATACAAGATTAATGTTGTTTTCATGTCTGTTAACACAATATCCCTTCTGCAGCCCATGGATCGAGGAGTAATTTCACCTTTCAAATCTTATTATATAAGAAATACATTTTGTAAGGCTAAATGGTCTCTGGACCAGAGAAAGAGATTTCTTGACATAGAATCTATTCCTAATGAAGATACTGTCAACATTATTAACTTTGACAACACAGGATTGAGAATACACCATTAACGTACTTGATAAAGCAGTGACCGAATTTGAGAGGATTGATTCTACTTTTGAAAGAAGTTCTGTTTTGGGTAAAATGCTATCGAACAACATCACATGCTACAAAGAAATCTTTTGGGAAAAAGGGAGCTAATTGAAGCATTCCACTTCATTATGGTCTTATTTTCAGAAATTGCCACAGCTATCCCAATTGTAAGCAACTACCACCTTGGTCAGTCAGCAACAGATATCAAAGCTACATTCTCTTCCAGCATAAGATTGTGACTTGCTGAAGGTTCAGATGATCATTAGCATTTTTAGCAAGAAAGTATTTTTGATTATGGTATATACATTTTTATTTCAGACATAATGCTATCACTCACTTAATATAGACCACAGCAGTGTAAATATAACTTTTATATGCTCTGGAAAACCAAAAAAAATTTTAAAAATGGGTGACTCACTTGATTGCAATATTCACTTTATTGAGATGGTCTGAAATCAAACCTGTAGTATCACTGAAGTATGTCTGTATTATAAGCACTAAATAAGTTAACGCATGCAATTTCAGGAACTGACTCCTACAAAGTGTTAGTTAACGCTCCTAGTCTTCCGCTTCTTTAAAAGACTGATTTAGAGATATCCATAATGGTGCAAGTTGAGACTTAAGTATACTGGGTAAATTTTCAGTGATACACATAAATATATACGTGTGTGTGTGTGTGTGTGTGTGTGTGTGTGTGTGTGTGTGTGTGTGTGTGAGAAAACCAATGTTAGAAAAGGAACAAATAGGGAAAGGAATCAGAGAATGTGATAAAGACGGTTGGTCCATGTAGAACAGAAGTAGATCATATAAAGGAAGCCCCAAAGTGCAGGGGATGAGGAAAGGAGGAAAAAGTACTTCCAAAAGTTATTAGCCTCCAATGGATTTGTGTTTATATTTTTCCTTAACTTCTACAAATAGCTCCTCTCACAAAAGTAATTTTGGCAACTTATCTTTCAAAGTTCGTAAAGACATCAATGATTTTAGTTATCTTCACTTAAAGAGGGTAATTTATCATCTAGTCAAGTGTGGATGTGTCTGCCAGAAAAGCTGTGAGCCAACATACATCATACTCAGTAGCTTTAAGGATTTGGTTTGCCTTCTTGTGTGTATTTGAATACAGAATTCATTTCAGTCTGACATTTTTTACCTCTCATCATGTTTTTCTTCTAATTAAGTTCTATAAATGTATCTTCTATCCGGTTTGAGCTGTAATAAATTCTTTTCTTGAATTGGCCTTCTGAAAGTCACAAACCAACATTATGATGAATTGCAAAATGAATAATTTCCCTTCCACTATGTTTATTTTGAGCAGAAAAATGCTAGAGAAAAATGAAACAATATTTCACTAGAAACAAAGCCATGTCCATAGTGGTTACAAGGATATGAACTGAATTCTTCTGACACTGATCCCAGCAGATTTCTAAAACTACTTAGGTCTAATGCAAGAAAGTAATTTTTAAGTTCATAATTTTGAGCTTTAATGGTATTGTTGGAAGGAATAGATAATGGGAAAAGTTTTTCTTTTATGTAAACCCTAGAGTTAGTGTAGGTATGAACAAGAGCCATGATTTTCTTGGGAGATGTATTTCCTAAAACCCATATTGTAGAAGAAAGGAATAAGACCATTTGTAGAATGGTCTATGGAATAAACGAAAGAGTGATTGATATTTTTAAGACATTATTTGTCTCACTGCATTATATAAGCAAGTAAATGTTTTATGTCTTTGAGTTTAGATGGCCAAATTGAAATTGAACAATTTGTTGCTAATATTAGGCTGATATTTTAATAGATGCTTAACTTTGGACACATTTGTTCCCATTACATTGTAAGACTTAGGATGAAACTTTATATAAATAAGATTAAAGTGTTGCCATAGATAACACATCAAGCTATAACCTTGTAGACAATGAATTTTAGAATAGTTTAGCTCCAATATTTAAATAGTCATGATAATCAGAGTCCGGTTCAAATAATAGTGCCTAATGTGTTAATCATTAATTTTACATACCCCTTCCTCGTTTCTCTCTATGCCTTTATAGAGTGGGAACTGCCTCGTACATCTTGAATTCATTACTGTAATTTGTGTACTGTGCATTGACTGAAGCCAATTTAAGTGGTATATTAGCATAGAATTTGTTTCTTCACTTTGTGTAGATGGTAGGCCATGGAGTTAATGTTTCATTTGTGGTATTTATTATAGAACTACGATAATGTGGTAATGATTCATGATCTTTTACTGAATAATGCCTGATTTAAGACCTACTGGAGTCTGAAAAGAATTTTGATTTTCTGTGATCATGACCACTGGTTGAAATATCCAAATACAAAAATATCACTGGTGTAACTTCTCTTCCCTAAAAGTCAAATCAGAACTGTTGCTTTCAAACTGGAGTTAGACACGCACAATCACCTAAACCAACTACTTTATCTTGAAAACAAGGAAACTAAGATCCAGTAAAGCTGAATAGATGGATGGAAATCAGAAAGCTATCAAGGTTAGAGGTATAGCCAGGATGTAGACCCTTTCCTCTGATTTCTGGGCCAGCATTCTGCCATGGATAATCATTGCCATTTCATGCAGTCACATTCTGCAAACATTTCCTGTTATCACCCCATAAATCTTCTTTTTCCCTGTGCAGTGTCGCCATGCATCCTTGCGAGGATATCCTCATCTCCTGCAGTGAGGACCGCCTCTGGAAGGCAGTGGGCCTCCCAAAAGGCAATGTGCTACTCACTGGATTTGGCCACACCGACTGGCTTTCAGATTGCTGCTTCCATCCCAGGTCAGTTCACACAACCCCTGAAACCAGCCTGATCCCTCTAGGAATGTGCTTGTTTACTCTTTCCTCATTCTTCTGTCTTTAATGACATTTTTCCCTCTGCAACAGCACACCCTCCACTGAATTTTGAAATGTGTAGATAAATGCTCCTTTGGCTTCCATTATATTGACTTTAGATTGATTGCTTTTGATATTTGGTACATGTAAAACTTTAGTCCACATGCTGATGCATTTAACAAGAGTAATAAGCTTCTAAGGACAAGCATTATTTATGCTTCCTGTGCTCACACGCCCCGAGAAGGCACAGGGATTTCTAGTCAATAATGCATGCCAGTGTTTACTTTGCCTCTGTTAATCTTGTGGGTTTTCCTTTTAGAATTAAGTTATCTAGCAAAAAGGATCAGAAAGCAGTGATCAATTTCATTGAAAATTCAGTGACACTCAAGATATTAAAAAGAACAAAATGGAACTAAAAGCATTGATCCATGTAAAGTTCAGAATTCGCTGAATATTTGAACCAAAAGGCACAGAAGGAAGGACATTCTTAAACACACAAATACACTGCTTCTGGCTCTGTCCAGTTTCTTGTGATCTACCTCAACCACCAATCCTGACTATTTTCTTTTGTTCATGCTATTATTATTAACATCTGTAAACATGCTCAAATCTGCCTCTTTCTCAAATCTGCCTCTTTCTCAAACACTCTCTAGCCTAATCACCTTGGAAAACCCATAGTTCCAGGTACAATTCCTAAACCATTTTATTTGTAAATTTTGTTCTCAGGGGGACTTTTTATTGAGTTGTTTTTATGTTTTCACTCAACTCCTTTTTCTTTAATCATCTTTGTTTTATCTTTGATAGGAATGTCAATGAAAGTAGATTGAAAAATTTCAAAAATCAGAAATTTGTAAGTTAATGACAAGAGTGAACTAAGTTTGTTGTTGATTTTAATTTTTTAAAAATCTTCCCAAAGTCTGTCTTACAGTATAATTTATCTTTAGTACTAGATGTTTGACCTTAATTTATAAACATACGGTGATTCCACATCTGGTCTATAGATAAACAGAGCCTTGCCACCCTCTCACCTCCTAGGAACATAAAGCCTATCTTGCAAGCAGAGACGATACAATTAGATGTGTAGCCTATCACTTATGTAGCTACTGGGCATACTAATAAGATTTTGATAATGTCCTGTTACCATGACAGCCAGTGACTTGGAGATTTTTCTCATTAGTGCTTGACCAGAAATGGTCCCGTTAACAGTTCTTCCTGTTTTCCCATTCAATTACTGAAATTAAAATGAGGTGAGATATATCATTATTCACTCATAATGTGAATTTACATTCAGTACTTACTTATGGCAGAATTGTAGTAAAATGTTCCTACACCATTTGCTTTCTTCAGTGCATAAGAAAAAAAAGATGAGAAAATACATTTAACCATAAGTCATAAGTGTTTTAACCATAAAAGTGATATATCGAATAGCAAATGTTCTTTTCTGAAGAATTAATAAAAAAAGAATAAATGATTACTAAAAACAACAAAAATGTGTTTTTGGCTTATTTGAAGTAGAGAAAAATTCTGAAAGTTCATAATTTAGACCCCAAACATTTTATAACCTTTAATATTTACAAATCAACACTGAATACTATATACATATAAAAACATATATGTGGATATATATAGTGTTGATATCTTAAAAGTTGTTGAAATTCATGCTTTCTGAAATTTAAATTTGTGACTTTTTTATGTTAGTGTATGTAATTTGGTCAGTAAAAAATAGTTTGTTGTTGAAGATATATATAATTTTTATCTCACTATAAACTCCACAATTTCCCTACTGGGTATATACCTGGAACAACTCAGATCACTATATGAAAAAGATACCTGCACACATATGTATATTGCAGTATTATTTACAATAGCAAGAACATGGAACCAACTGTGCTGCCCATTGAAAGAGAACTAGGTAAAAAAATGTGGTACATATATATGATGAAATATTATGCAGCCATAAGGAACAAAATTATGAACTTCACAGCAACTTGGATGAACTTAGCGTATGTAATACTGATGATCTATCATGGAAACAAAGAACCAAGTATCACATGTTCTCATAAGAGGACATTGAACAACTATCCTAATACTATAAGAAAGTTTCCCCTGGAAAACTGCCGGGGGAGGGCAGAGGTGGAATTGGAAATAGTAGGAAACTGCCAGGGGAGCGGAGACACACTTCATCAACCAGGGTACCTGCATAATGAACACTTGTATACCTAACCCTGAGTTGTAACTCATATTTTCAAAATAAAATTTTTAAAAAATCAAACATAAAATAAGTTGTAGTATGATTCTGAAATCTGTAGTTAAATCTTTGGATAATGAATGGGATTAGAATCTTCTTCAGAATCCAACTATGGTATCAGATTAATTCTACTTTCTTGGAAGAGGTCTTGGGCACAGTATATCCTGACACTTGCTTACATTCTATTAGTACATTTTTTTTTAAGCTTCTTTTAGTTGAGTGTCTTCTATAAATTCCAGTTGAATGTGTTCCTGATTACAACAGTAGCTCTCATTAAAATCACTGTCTCTTCAGCAACAATGATATATGCAAAATATGTTTGGGGTCAGTCCTACTTGACATGACTGTGTTTCACCTTGACTGGCCTAAAGTAGTCTTCCTTGGCCTGTCTCCCTTGTCACAGCAGATATCTCAAATACTTAAACAATAAATACAATAGGCATAGCAATACTCAAATCAGGCAAAAGAGGATTGGTAGGTAAAAAAATAAATTGAGAGAATAACTATCAGCCAATATGATGTTGAAATATATAAAATAAAATATTTTATAAAGACAATAGTGAAAAACCCATAATCATCAGAGTCCAATACTTCAAAAGATCTCTTTCAACTTTTAATCTCTCAAGTAAACAAAATTACACTGACATTAAAAGAATTAGCAAAATATTAAGTGTATTTAATAGTCTAAATTAAACTCTATTATTCACAAAGAGTGAATATAGATTCTTCGAGATCACTTATGACTCAATTTTAAAAATGCTTTAATTCTGCACCCAAAGTATAGCATAAATAAATTAATCAGAGTATACATAAACCATAATTTGTGACTAAGATTCAATAATAAAGGAAGTGATATAAAAGTAATAACTAATAATATAATAAATTACAAATTACTAAAAAAAGTATGTAAATGAATATTGGATGAAAGAGGAACTCTAAACTTTTATTACATAGTTGATAAACAATCAAACCCATAATCCTTATGAAATTTATGAGCTGTACCTGTAGCTGTATTCAGAGTAAAATTCATAGCTTTAAATTCCTTATTCTTAAACAAGAAAACACACATATATATCCAGCATTTTTCTAAGAGAAAATAATAAAAACGAAACTATAATATAATAGATATCTGGAAAACATCTGGAAAAATAAAAGTGAGGAAGCACTACAATAAACCTTAGTAATTTGGAAGGAATTAAAACCATATATACAGAGACTTAAATATATATACATTTGACATTTTTTATAAAACAATAGATTTGTAGGAAAATAAACATTATCAATACTGTATCAAGAAGGAACAAAAACCCAGATTAGATTAAAATAGTGGAAAAAACTGAGTTTTAACATTTTCCTTTGTGTGCCTATTTTTAGCAGTTTTATGAGTTTTTAGAAACTTACAAAAAAAAATAGAATAAACAGCTAACTTTTTTAGTTTTATTAAATAGCCCAAGTACAGAAAAAATAAATAGCAATTTTTATTTTTGACTTTAAAAACAAAGCATAGACATAATTAAAATCTAATAAATAGAGTAGTCCTGCAACAACCAGAGACCTATTTCACAATTATGGGTGCACAACTTTTAAAGAGAATGTAGAAATGGAATTAAGTTGTATGCTTAAAAAGAGTAAAATACAACAACCAAGTTAGATTTGTACTTGGAAAGTACGGAATACATAAATGATCCAACTCTGAGGATATTACATAATAAGTTATATCAGTAGATAGACATTGTAAATTAGTTTGAAATTATTGCATATAATCTAACATTTATACCTGCAAAGACACATATATTTGCATATATTGTCAAGCCCCATATGTTGGAATTGACTCAGGGAATGGATTTTGGAACAGCTAGAAACTAAGATCTTCTGTGTAAATGTAAAACCTGAATGCCATGGAATTTAATGAGTTAAAAGAGGAATGGATGCTTACAGGAAACTGGTCAAAGTGGAAAACATAAGATCAGACATCTAAAATTGTAGATAATACCCAAAGTCAAAACAGAAGCAAGAGTCCAAGCTCTCACATTCCTATGGAATTCTAGTTGCTTGTGCAGTTGGTGTTTATTCTCTTTAAATGTTGATGTCTATACTTTTTTATTTTCCTTAATAATAATGTTTAATTTTAGTGTAACACTAACAATTTCTAACATATTTATAACTCAAAAATCGGAAAGCTTTTAAGTGTAAATTTTATATGACTATCATGCCAACTTTCTACAAACCAAAGGCGTTTAAAAACTCAAATTTTATGAGACGTGACAATTAAGTTCACAAACTCTTCCTAGAAAAAGCACTACATGTCATAAAACTTATGAAATAAAATGTCTGTCTACAGATATAATTTATTATGTAATATCCTCAGAGTTGGATTATTTATGTAGTCTTTTCAATATTTCCTTTATCTTCTGATAAAGAAAAAAGTCACTGGAGACCAGATCAGGTGAGTAGAGAGAGTGTTCTAATACAGTTATTTGTTTACTGGCCAAAACCTCCCTCACAGATGGTGCTGTGTGAGCTGGTGCATTGTTGTGATGTAACAGCTCCTTTGGGACCATTTTTGCATACACCTTTCTCAAGCCAAGATTTTCAATTAAAGTTTTCCTAACCGTTTCTCTATCAAAGTTTGTTTGGTCTGCTAAGCTTCTCACAGTCAGCTGAAGATTTTGATGCACAATCTGACAAATATTTGCAATGCTTTCAATAGTTCTGCTTGTTATTGACCTTCCTGATCTCTCTTTATCAGTTACACTTTCTTTCCTCCAAGGACAATATTTAATCGATTTGTACACTGCTGTTTTCTTCATGGCATTATAAACTTGGACTAAACGTCCCTGATTTTACTTCCACTCTTGCCAAGTTTAACAAGAAACTTAATGTTTGTTAATTGCTCTAATTCAAACTCTAACATTCTCATGATGATAGCTTTGATGACCACTCCAGAAAAGTAATTCCAAAATTGCTTTGATGGGTGAACTAGGCGCTGGTGTTGGTGCATAGCTTCCCCGGGGAAGTACTTGGAAGGTGACCATAGTGATATTCAGCAATGACGTATGTAATACTTTTTCTAGGATGCATTTTTAAACTTAATTGTCAGGCCTTGTAAGTCTCTGAAACTATATTGAATACTATGCACACAAATGATCATTGCCATCTGTTGTGGAATTGGTGGAATTGGTTTTGTTTGTATCTAAATTATCGAGTTACTCAGAAAGACTTGGGTTTGGGAATCAAAGGGATATTTCATTACAGCGATAACCTGCTGTTGTTACATATTTACCACTAGATGGCGATCATACATTGGTAAGGTAAAGCACCCTTTGCCTTTACTTGGTAAACTGATGAATTTGCCGTTGCAAGTGAAAGTCCTTCAAACATATGGACTTTGCAGCAACTTGGATGGATTTAGAGTCTATCATACTCAGTGATCTATCACAGAAACGAAGTCAGAGTACCATATGTTCTCACTCCTAAGTGGGCCTTGAACAATTATCATAATACTATAAGAAAGGGATTGGCAGTAGTGGGAAACTACAGGGGAGGGGGTGGGATTGGCAATTGAGAGAAACTGCTGGGGGGGGCACCTCATCAACAAGGAGACCTGCTTAATGAACATTTGTATACCTAACTCTGAATTATACCTCACATCTTTAAAATTAAAAATTGAAACAAAAGGAAGATTGAAAGTCCTTGAGCATGATGAAAGAGTGGAGCACTACAGGGAATGTGCATTGACACTATATTTGCACTATTGAAAGAGTGAAATGTACGATACCAACAAGTAGGAACATAAACAAACCCAATGAAGGGTGTAGGTTGTACTCTAAACTGCTAACAGAGTCAGTTTCAAGTGGCCCATGTTAGAATCCTAGCTTCATCTTTACTAGTCTTTTCTGTTTTCTCATCTATGAAATGGGATGAATAGTGATAATACTAATAATGATTTTGTGGATTGATTGTGAAGGCAAAATGCTATAATATCTGAAAAACACAGACACCATCACTAGGCGCAGATATACTCCCTACGGTGTTTGATCTTACTTATCCACAGGCATGTTCCATTATTATTGGTCCATTGAGACTTCCTTTGAGCAGTCACGAGGCAGAGTTGCATATCGATATTCAAGTTAGTAATATCAGATCAATAAAACTCATGCTGCACTACCTTCATAAAGTATGAGTTGATTTTTACCTATGCCAGGGAACTGCTTCATAACAGTAACGTCGTTTTGAATCTAAATCCAATGTCCAATTCACCCGCACTTGGGGTTGCATTTTCTTCCATATGACCACAACTTATTATGTGAAACAGCATGTATCTCCCCACATATCTCTATAAATGAAAGCAATGGGATTAGTGATTTAAACAATTTCACAGTGCTGCATTTTATCCTGAGTTCGCTGCCTGAGGCAGAAATGGAGCTGACAGCATCCTGTTCAACATAATTCCTACCCTTTGGAGCTGATTTATGAATTGTGAATAAATTGACTTCTCCAAAACGCCTCATCCTGGCTCTTCACTGTACAAGCTACCTATTCATGTGTTTATGCAGTGCCTAAAAAACCACAGTATGAAAGTTCCTTGACAAGTATATTATTTAGTTATTTAAAAAATAAGCATGGATAACCTTTTTTGTTTGTTATAAGCATAAAGTTAAGAATTGAAAAGTCAAAACATAATATAGATATCGATGTGTCATCTCCCTAAAGTTCGGAATGTTCTGCTTCTTTCTAAGCTGCAGAGGTAAATGCTTTCATAATCTTCAAGCCTCTATAGACTTTTATCGTAATTTTGACATGTACCTGTTAAATAATAATATTCTACTTTATATTCTTTGAAGAGGTGTATGTTATGCTTCTGTTCTTAATACAGTTGTCACTTTTATGTGAAGGGGCTAAACATTGAAAGTAACAGCATACAACTTTAGATAGTTTTTTTGGTCTAATTCTGAAAGTAATACATGACCATCATAAAGTATTAAGAAGAAAATGAATATTTCTCATAATTCCATAGCTCAGTGAAAAGCATATTTTGCTTGTACAGCCAGCCTTGCTGGTATTAATTCTAGTCTTATATACATTTGCAAATACTTTAACTCCTCCTGACTTGTCTAATTATTTTTTAACAGACCACACCTTAATTATCTTTGTTTCTCTTGTGACAGTGTCTATACTTATGGGAGTTGCTTGCTTAGTATTTGATCCGTTGATGCTGTGGAAGGAAATTTGGAAAGGGGAGGAGTTTTAGATATATCTGTGTTAAGGAAAGACTGACTTGAATGTTGACAGCAGTTACCACTTGAAGAGCATTTAATATGTGTCAAGTATAGCAATTGTACATGGCAATAGCAATGCCATGTATTTACCATGCTGCCTCCTCTTCCTCAGTACATAGGAATACTACATTCCTCTTTCTCCTTTTGGTTGAATTGAAGCCATATGACTGAATTCTGGCAAATAAAATTTGAGGAAAAGTGATATTTCCCGTTGTGGCAGATGGAAGAGCAAACTTTGCTTCCTTCATTCTCTCTTCCCCTGCCTTCAGGACCACATGGTGCAGGGCATACCTCTATGATGGGGGAGGGCTGCTCATCTTTCACTGAAATGTGATATGACCAAGGCAAATCGAGATTTCTTTGTTGCGTTAAGCCTTTCATATTGAGTGGCTTCCCTGTTATAGCTGCTAGTGTTCATTATCCTCTAAAGTAAAATTGTGTGTGACATTGATAAAGACAAAAAGAAACTGCCCAAGAGCTTTCCTCCAACAAGTAGAAGAATCTGGTTGTATATACGATGCAACTTTTTGAGACAGACTTGCTTTTTAGTATGGATGTGACAGAGTAATCACTCTGTCGTTTTATTTAGACTATGTGAGCCTCAGTTGCTCACTTGAAAATGTGAATAACCTACTTTATAAGGTTTCCATGAAGGTTGTGTGAGAAAATATATGTAAAGCATTTAGCTCAGTTCTAGGCTGAGAGTAGGCATTTGGTAAAAGTAGCATTATTATTGTTGTTATTACTTGGCAAAAACAAGATTCTAACCTAGGTCTGGGTTGCTCTGAAATCAATATTGACTCCAGTTCTATTGACTTGTCTCTCTTTTTTCCAGCAACAAAATAATCTTAGGACTACTATAAGCTCATTAAGGGCAAGATCTGTGTCTCACCCATTCTTGTATTCCTGGGACAGCAAGTTGATAAAACATTATAAAGTAAATATTTGTCTAATTAGAATAAACAGAATTGGAGACACTAGACCAGGAATGTGGCCACTTTCTTTCATCTTCCTGGTAAGTATCATGCAATTATAGGGACATACTCATAAACAAAACATACACATATATTCACACTCACTCATACTACCTGTTATTCTTGAAATAACTTCATCAGAAGAACCCACAACTTAGTATTAGTCCTTCATTTGACATAAGACCCTAAAATATAAAATCTTTAGTGAATAATATTATACCAAGAATAAATTTCAGTTGAAACTCAATAATAGGAAGAAGCACTTCCAGAACGGCAGAATAAGGACGTTCAAAAATATACTCCTCCATTAAAGCAGAGAGAACACTGGGGGGAAATGTCAAAATTAACTTTTTCAGAATTCTGGAACTTAACCAAAGGCTTGCACAAATCCAAGAAACATTTATTCAAGAAAACTGCTGAATCTGAGTAAGAACAGTGAACTTTTTTTACATTTTAATTTTCACTGTTAACCAAACAAAAAAGCTGAAGAATGAAACTTCCGCACGAGATCTTGAAACACTCTGACATCTTTCTAGGAGTATGGAAGGACACATGAATGTGGAGGGTTGTGTTTGTGCCCAGGAAAGACTTAAGAAGGGTCTCATCTATCACCTCTGGCTGACCATGAGGGCTCACCCTAGCAGAAAGTAAAGGCTGAGGCCCAGCTGTAAACTTCCAGAGTGTTGAAGGTGTGCCCTGACATGCACTCGCCAAAGACTGGATGACATATTAGAGCCACTCACCAAAGACTGGATGACATATTGGTTCGAAGCATTTAATCACTAGTTGTCCAGTCATTAATGGGTCATTAAGCAAACCTAGCAGAGACTTCTGTGTCCCCACAAAATATGAAATACACATTTTTACTGAATAACATCAAGAAAGTCACTAATGACACAAACAACAGCAAACAGCAGTAACAACAAACCACAGAGAGAAAAATAACTTAAATGTAAGGTTTTTCAATAATAGCAAAAAATAAAAAACATGAAGAGAAACAAAACAATACACAGAACCTGTGAATATGTTACGTTATATCTCAAGACAGCATTAAAGTTGCAGACAGAATAAAGGTCTCTAATCAGCCACTTTAATATAAAGAGATTGTCTTGGATTATTCAGGTAGGCCCACTGTAATCACAAGGTTCCCTTAAGTGTGGCAGACGGAAGCAGAATGATCAGAGCAAGAGTGCTGTGATGTGGGGAAAGGGATTCTCCCCAGATGCACCAGAAGGAACCAGCTCTTCTGACACCTTAACTTCAACCCAGTGAAATTTGTTTTGGCATTCTGGCCTCCACACCTGTAAAATAATAAATTCAATTTACCCTGTTCCACTAAGTTTGTGGTAATTTGTTACAGCAGCGAAAGAAAAACAATTACACTAGTCTTGCACAACTGTTGTTAAATTTATTTTTAAAGAATTTTATACTTCTTGATGCTATTATATGTGAAATTACTTTCTTAATTCATTTTTCGGATTATTCAGCGCTAGGGTATAGAAATGCCATTAATTATTTTATACTAATTGCGTGTCAATATACAATCTTAATAGGCTCATTTATTCTTAAATTTTTAGAATTTTTTTGACTTTTCTATACGTAAGATCATATCATCTCTGAAGAGAGATAATTTTCTTTTTATTTTTTCCAGTCTGGATAACTTTGATTTCTTTTTCCTGTATAGCTGTTCTGGTAATCTTGAATAGAAGTGGCAAAGCAGACAGCCTTGAAAGTGATCAGTCTTTCATCATTAGATATAATGTTAGCTGTGAATTTTTTAAAATGTTGAGTGTGTTAATCATGAGAGGATGTTGAATTTTGTTAAATGTTTCCTCTGCAACTATAGAAATGACCATGTAATTGTCACCCTCCATTCTATTAATATGGTTTATTACATTGACTTGTATATGTTGAACTGACTTTGTCTTCTTGAAATAAATGTAGTTGCTCATGACATCCAATCATTTAATATGTTGCTAGATACCATTTATAAGTGTTTTGTTGAGGAAGTTTCCTTCTATATTCATAAGAGATATGGGCCTGTCATTTTCTTTTTTCTGTGGTGTTTCTACCTGGTTTTGGTATCAGGACAATACTGACTTCAAAGGATGAGTTGGGAAGTATTCCTTCCTCTTCCATGTTTTAGGAGAATTTATGAAGGATTAGTGTTTATTCTTCTTTGAATATTTGACATAACTTATCAGTGAAGCCATCTGGTCCTGGACTTTTCTTTGTATAAAGGTTTTTATTGCTAATTCAGTTATATGTTCATTTTATCTAGGTTGTCTAATTTATTGCCATATTTGTTGCCTTGTTCACAATTTTTCTTATAAATTATTTATAATTCTGTAAATTTGGTAGAGATGCACCTTATTTCATTCTCGAATTAATACTTTGAGGTTTCTCAAATTTTTTTTTGATTATCTAACTCTCTTCAAAGAACCCACTTTTATGGCTGAACATTCTATAATTCTTGTCTATTTTATTTATTTGTACTCAATATTTATTTTTTTCTTTCTTCTGTTTGCTTTGGATTTAATTTGCTCTTCTTTTTCTACTTTCCTAAGATGGAAGATACAATCATCATTTGAGATCTTTATTCTTTTTTAATGTATCATTCACAGCTATGAATTTCCTTATAAAGAAAACTAGAATCATCCCATAAATTTTCACGTTTTGCATTCTTGTTTTCAAAGTATTTTCTGAGTTTCCTTATAATTTCTTCTTTGACCCATTGGCTATCTTAGGAGAGTGCTGTTCAATTTCCACATACAGTCCTGTGCCACTTAATGACAGGTATATGTTCTGAGAAATGCAGCATTAGATGATTTCATTGTTGTGCAAACATCATAGAGTGTACTTATACAAACCTAGATAATATAGCCTACTACACACCTAGCCTATATGATATAGCATGTTCCTCCTAGGCTACAAACCAGTACAGCATGTTACTACACTGAATATTGTAGGGAATTGTAATACAATGGTGAATATTTATGTGTCCAAACATATCTAAGCATAGAAAAGGTCCAGGAAAAGTATGGTAGAAAACATTTTTAGAAAATGATACACCTATATAAAGCACTTACCTTGAATGGAGCTTGCATTTAGGTTGGTTTAGGCAAGTCAGTCAGTGAGTGAGGAGTGAATGTGAGGGCCTAGGACTACTGTAGACTTGGTAAACACCACTTAAGCTACTCTTAGGCCATACTGAGTTTTTAAAAAATATTTTTTCTTCCTTTAATAATAAATTAACCTTAGCTTACTGAAACTTTTTTACTATATAAACTGTTCATTTTAATTTTTCTTATTTTTGTTCTTTTAAATTTTTTATTTTAAAGATGTGGAGTACATTTCAGGATTAAGTCTACAAATGTTCATTATGCAGGTACCCCTGTTGATGAGGTGTGCCCTTCCCCCCTCCCCTGACAGTTTCTCACTACTGCCAATCCTGTCCCCCCAGCGGGTTCCCACTACTGCCAT